>NW_027252148.1:0-29901 GCF_044704955.1 Pristiophorus japonicus | reverse complement strand
TCTCTCCCTCTCCCCTTCCCCAGTCTCTCCCTCTCCCCTTCCCCAGTCTCGCCCTCTCCCCCTCCCCCAGTCTCGCCCTCTCCCCCTCCCCAGTCTCGCCCTCTCCCCCTCCCCAGTCTCGCCCTCTCCCCTTCCCCCAGTCTCGCCCTCTCCCCCTCCCCAGTCTCGCCTTCTCCCCCTCCCCTTCCCCAGTCTCTCCCTCTCCCCTTCCCCAGTCTCTCCCTCTCCCCTTCCCCAGTCTCTCCCTCTCCCCTTCCCCAGTCTCTCCCTCTCCCCAGTCTCTCCCTCCCCTCCCCGAGTCTCGCCCTCTCACCCTCCCCTTCCCCAATCTCGCCCTCTCCCCCTCCCCTTCCCCAATGTCGCCCTCTCCCCCTCCCCTAGTCTCGCCCTCCCCTCCCCTTCCCCAATCGCACCCTCTCCCCCTCCCCTTCCCCAATCTTGCCCTCTCCCCTCCACTTCCCCAATCTCGCCCTCTCCCCCTCCCCAGTCTCTCCCTCGCCCCTCCCCGAGTCTCTCCCTCTCCCCTTCCCCAATCTCGCCCTCTCCCCCTCCCCTTCCCCAATCTCTCCCTCTCCCCCTCCCCTAGTCTCGCCCTCTCCCCCTCCCCTTCCCCAATCTCGCCCTCTCCCCCTCCCCAGTCTCTACGTCTCCCCTTCCCCAGTCTCACCCTCTCCCCCTCCCCTTCCCCAGTCTCTCCCTCTCCCCTTCCCCAGTCTCTCCCTCTCCCCTTCCCCAGTCTCTCCCTCTCCCCTTCCCCAGTCTCTCCCTCTCCCCTTCCCCAGTCTCTCCCTCTCCCCTTCTCCAGTCTCTCCCTCTCCCCTTCCCCAGTCTCTCCCTCTCCCCTTCCCCAGTCTCTCCCTCTCCCCTTCCCCAGTCTCTCCCTCTCCCCTTCCCCATTCTCGCCCTCTCCCCTTCCCCAGTCTCGCCCTCTCCCCCTCCCCCAGTCTCGCCCTCTCCCCCTCCCCAGTCTCGCCCTCTCCCCCTCCCCAGTCTCGCCCTCTCCCCCTCCCCCAGTCTCGCCCTCTCCCCCTCCCCAGTCTCGCCCTCTCCCCCTCCCCTTCCCCAGTCTCTCCCTCTCGCCTTCCCCAGTCTCGCCCTCTCCCCTTCCCCAGTCTCTCCCTCTCCCCCTCCCCAGTCTCTACGTCTCCCCTTCCCCAGTCTCACCCTCTCCCCCTCCCCTTCCCCAGTCTCTCCCTCTCCCCTTCCCCAGTCTCTCCCTCTCCCCTTCAGTCTCTCCCTCTCCTCTTCCCCAGTCTCTCCCTCTCCCCTTCCCCAGTCTCTCCCTCTCCCCTTCCCCAGTCTCTCCCTCTCCCCTTCCCCAGTCTCTCCCTCTCCCCTTCCCCAGTCTCTCCCTCTCCCCTTCCCCAGTCTCTCCCTCTCCCCTTCCCCAGTCTCTCCCTCTCCCCTTCCCCAGTCTCTCCCTCTCCCCAGTCTCTCCCTCCCCTCCCCGAGTCTCGCCCTCTCCCTCTCCCCTTCCCCAATCTCGCCCTCTCCCCCTCCCCTTCCCCAATGTCGCCCTCTCCCCCTCCCCTAGTCTCGCCCTCTCCCCTCCCCTTCCCCAATCGCACCCTCTCCCCCTCCCCTTCCCCAATCTCGCCCTCTCCCCTCCACTTCCCCAATCTCGCCCTCTCCCCTTCCCCAATCTCTCCCTCTCCCCTTCCCCAATCTCCCCCTCTCCCCCCCAGTCTCTCCCTCTTCCCTTCCCTAGTCTCGCCCTCCCCTCCTCCCCTTCCCCAGTCTCGCCCTCTCCCCCTCCCTTCCCCAATCTCTCCCTCTCCCCCTCCCTTCCCCAATCTCTCCCTCTCCCCCTCCCCAGTCTCTCCCTCTCCCCTCCCCAGTCTCTCCCTCTCCCCTTCCCCAGTCTCTCCCTCTCCCCTTCCCCAGTCTCTCCCTCTCCCCTTCCCCAGTCTCTCCCTCTCCCCCTCCCCAGTCTCGACTTTCCCCAGACTCGCCCTTTCCCCCTCCCCCAGTCTCGCCCTCTCCCCCTCCCCAGTCTCTCCCTCTCCCCCTCCCCAGTATCTCCCTCTCCCCTTCCCCAGTCTCTCCCTCGCCCCCTCTCCAGTCTCTCCCCCTCCCCAGTCTCTCCCTCTCCCCTTCCCCAGTCTCGCCCTCTCCCCGTCCCCAGTCTCTCCATCTCCCCTCCCCGAGTCTCGCCCTCTCGTCTCGCCCTCTCCCCCTCCCCTAGTCTCGCCCTCTCCCCCTCCGCTAGTCTCGCCCTCTCCCCTCCGCTAGTCTCGCCCTCTCCCCTCCCCTTCCCCAATCTCGCCCTCTCCCCCTCCCCTTCCCCAGTCTCTCCCTCTCCCCTTCCCCAGTCTCTCCCTCTCCCCCTCCCCTTCCCCAATCTCGCCCTCTCCCCCTCCCCTTCCCCAATGTCGCCCTCTTCCCCTCCCCTAGTTTCGCCCTCTCCCCTCCCCTTCCCAAATCGCGCCCTCTCCCCCTCCCCTTCCCCAATCTCGCCCTCTCCCCCTCCCCTTCCCCAGTCTCGCCCTCTCCCCCTCCCCTTCCCCAATCTCGCCCTCTCCCCTTTCCCAGTCTCGCCCTCTCCCCCTCCCCAGTCTCTACCTCTCCCCTTCCCCAGTCTCTACGTCTCCCCTTCCCCAGTCTCACCCTCTCCCCCTCCCCTTCCCCAGTCTCACCCTCTCCCCCTCCCATTCCCCAGTCTCTCCCTCTCCCCTTCCCCAGTCTCTCCCTCTCCCCTTCCCCAGTCTCTCCCTCTCCCCTTCGCCAGTCTCTCCCTCTCCCCTTCCCCAGTCTCTCCCTCTCCCCTTCCCCAGTCTCTCCCTCTCCCCTTCCCCAGTCTCTCCCTCTCCCCAGTCTCTCCCTCTCCCCTTCCCCAGTCTCTCCCTCTCCCCTTCCCCAGTCACTCCCTCTCCCCTTCCCCAGTCTCTCCCTCTCCCCTTCCCCAGTCTCTCCCTCTCCCTCGTCTCTCGCTCTCCCCTTCCCCAGTCTCTCCCTCTCCCCTTCCCCAGTCTCTCCCTCTCCCCTTCCCCAGTCTCTCCCTCTCCCCTTCCCCAGTCTCTCCCTCTCCCCTTCCCCAGTCTCTCCCTCTCCCCCTCCCCAGTCTCGCCCTCTCCCCCTCCCCAGTCTCGCCCTCTCCCCCTCCCCCAGTCTCGCCCTCTCCCCCTCCCCCAGTCTCGCCCTCTCCCCCTCCCCCAGTCTCGCCCTCTCCCCCTCCCCAGTCTCGCCCTCTCCCCCTCCCCTTCCCCAGTCTCTCCCTCTCCCCTTCCCCAGTCTCGCCCTCTCCCCCTCCCCAGTCTCTCCCTCTCCCCTTCCCCAGTCTCTCCCTCTCCCCTTCCCCAGTCTCGCCCTCTCCCCTCCCCTTCCCCAGTCTCTCCCTCGCCCCCTCCCCAGTCTCTCCCTCTCCCCTCCCCGAGTCTCGCCCTCTCCCCCTCCCCAGTCTCGCTCTCTCCCCTCCCCTTCCCCAATCTCGCCCTCTCCCCCTCCCCTTCCCCAATCTCGCCCTCTCCCCTCCCCTTCCCCAATCTCTCCCTCTCCCCTTCCCCAATCTCGCCCTCTCCCCCTCCCCTTCCCCAGTCTCTACCTCTCCCCTTCCCCAGTCTCTACCTCTCCCCTTCCCCAGTCTCACCCTCTCCCCCTCCCCTTCCCCAGTGTCTCCCTCTCCCCTTCCCCAGTCTCTCCCTCTCCCCCTCCCCAGTCTCTCCCTCCCCTTCCCATCTCTCCCTCCCCCTCCCCAGTCTCTCCCCCTCCCCTTCCCCAGTCTCTCCCTCGCCCTCCCCTTCCCCAGTCTCTCCCTCCCCTTCCCGTTTCTCCCTCCCCCTCCCCAGTCTCTCCCCCTCCCCTTCCCCCTTCCCCAGTCTCTCCCTCCCCTTCCCGTCTCTCCCTCCCCTCCCCCAGTCTCTCCCTCTCCCCCTGTCTCTCACTCTCCCCCTCCCCTTCCCTAGTCTCTCCCTTCCCTCCCCTCCCCCAGTCTCTCCCTCTCCGCCTCCCCTTCCCCAGTCTCTCCCTCTCCCCTTCCCCAGTCTCTCCCTCTCCCCAGTCTCTCCCTCCCCTCCCCGAGTCTCGCCCTCTCCCCCTCCCCTATCTCGCCCTCTCCCCCTCCCCTTCCCCAATGTCGCCCTCTCCCCCTCCCCTAGTCTCGCCCTCTCCCCTCCCCTTCCCCAATCGCACTCTCTCCCCCTCCCCTTCCCCAATCTCACCCTCTCCCCTCCACTTCCCCAATCTCGCCCTCTCCCCTTCCCCAATCTCCCCCCCCAGTCTCTCCCTCTTCCCAAGTCTCGCCCTCCCCTCCTCCCCTTCCCCAGTCTCGCCCTCTCCCCCTCCCTTCCCCAATCTCTCCATCTCCCCCTCCCGTCTCTCCCTCTCCCCTCCCCAGTCTCTCCCTCTCCCCTTCCCCAGTCTCTCCCTCTCCCCTTCCCCAGTCTCTCCCTCTCCCCTTCCCCAGTCTCTCCCTCTCCCCTTCCCCAGTCTCTCCCTCTCCCCTTCCCCAGTCTCGCCCTCTCCCCCTCCCCCAGTCTCGCCCTCTCCCCCTCCCCCTCCCCAGTCTCACCCTCTCCCCTTCCCCAGTCTCGCCCTCTCCCCCTCCCCAGTATCTCCCTCTCCCCTTCCCCAGTCTCGCCCTCTCCCTCTCCCCTTCCCCAGACTCTCCCTCGCCCCCTCTCCAGTCTCTCCCCCTCCCCAGTCTCTCCCTCTCCCCTTCCCCAGTCTCGCCCTCTCCCCCTCCCCAGTCTCTCCCTCTCCCCTCCCCGAGTCTCGCCCTCTCATCTCGCCCTCTCCCCCTCCCCTAGTCTCGCCCTCTCCCCCTCCCCTAGTCTCGCCCTCTCCCCCTCCCCTTCCCCAATCTCGCCCTCTCCCCCTCCCCTTCCCCAGTCTCTCCCTCTCCCCTTCCCCAGTCTCTCCCTCTCCCCTTCCCCAGTCTCTCCCTCTCCCCTTCCCCAATCTCGCCCTCTCCCCCTCCCCTTCCCCAATCTCGCCCTCTTCCCCTCCCCTAGTTTCGCACTCTCCCCTCCCCTTCCCCAATCGTGCCCTCTCCCCCTCCCCTTCCCCAGTCTCTCCCTCTCCCCTTCCCCAGTCTCTCCCTCTCCCCTTCCCCAGTCTCTCCCTCTCCCCTTCCCCAGTCTCTCCCTCTCCCCTTCCCCAGTCTCTCCCTCTCCCCTTCCCCAGTCTCTCCCTCTCCCCTTCCCCAGTCTCGCCCTCTCCCCCTCCCCCAGTCTCGCCCTCTCCCCCTCCCCAGTCTCGCCCTCTCCCCCTCCCCAGTCTCGCCCCTCTCCCCCTCCCCCAATCTCGCCCTCTCCCCTCCCCCAATCTCTCCCTCTCCCCTTCCCCAGTCTCCCCCTCTCCCCTTCCCCAGTCTCTCCCTCTCCCCTTCCCCAGTCTCTCCCTCTCCCCTTCCCCAGTCTCTCCCTCTCCCCTTCCCCAGTCTCTCCCTCTCCCCTTCCCCAGTCTCTCCCTCTCCCCTTCCCCAGTCTCGCCCTCTCCCCCTCCCCCAGTCTCGCCCTCTCCCCCTCCCCAGTCTCGCCCTCTCCCCCTCCCCAGTCTCGCCCTCTCCCCCTCCCCCAGTCTCGCCCTCTCCCCCTCCCCAGTCTCGCTCTCTCCCCCTCCCCTTCCCCAGTCTCTCCCTCTCCCCTTCCCCAGTCTCGCCCTCTCCCCTTCCCCAGTCTCGCCCTCTCCCCCTCCCCAGTCTCTCCCTCTCCCCTTCCCCAGTCTCGCCCTCTCCCCCTCCCCAGTCTCTCCCCCTCCCCTTCCCCAGTCTCTCCCTCGCCCCCTCCCCAGTCTCTCCCTCTCCCCTCCCCGAGTCTCGCCCTCTCCCCCTCCCCAGTCTCGCCCTCTCCCCTCCCCTTCCCCAATCTCGCCCTCTCCCCCTCCCCTTCCCCAATCTCGCCCTCTCCCCTCCCCTTCCCCAATCTCGCCCTCTCCCCTTCCCCAATCTCTCCCCCTCCCCTTCCCCAATCTCGCCCTCTCCCCCTCCCCTTCCCCAATGTCGCCCTCTCCCCCTCCCCTAGTCTCGCCCTCTCCCCTCCCCTTCCCCAATCGCACCCTCTCCCCCTCCCCTTCCCCAATCTCGCCCTCTCCCCTCCACTTCCCCAATCTCGCCCTCTCCCCTTCCCCAATCTCTCCCTCTCCCCTTCCCCAATCTCCCCCTCTCCCCCCCAGTCTCTCCCTCTTCCCTTCCCGAGTCTCGCCCTCCCCTCCTCCCCTTCCCCAGTCTCGCCCTCTCCCCCTCCCTTCCCCAATCTCTCCCTCTCCCCCTCCCCAGTCTCTCCTCCTCCCCAGTCTCTCCCTCTCCCCTCCCCAGTCTCTCCCTCTCCCCTTCCCCAGTCTCTCCCTCTCCCCTTCCCCAGTCTCTCCCTCTCCCCTTCCCCAGTCTCTCCCTCTCCCCTTCCCCAGTCTCGCCCTCTCCCCCTCCCCCAGTCTCGCCCTCTCCCCAGTCTCGCCCTTTCCCCCTCCCCCAGTCTCGCCCTCTCCCCCTCCCCAGTCTCTCCCTCTCCCCCTCCCCAGTATCTCCCTCTCCCCTTCCCCAGTCTCTCCCTCGCCCCCTCTCCAGTCTCTCCCCCTCCCCAGTCTCTCCCTCTCCCCTTCCCCAGTCTCGCCCTCTCCCCCTCCCCAGTCTCTCCATCTCCCCTCCCCGAGTCTCGCCCTCTCGTCTCGCCCTCTCCCCCTCCCCTAGTCTCGCCCTCTCCCCCTCCGCTAGTCTCGCCCTCTCCCCTCCCCTTCCCCAATCTCGCCCTCTCCCCCTCCCCTTCCCCAGTCTCTCCCTCTCCCCTTCCCCAGTCTCTCCCTCTCCCCCTCCCCTTCCCCAATCTCGCCCTCTCCCCCTCCCCTTCCCCAATGTCGCCCTCTTCCCCTCCCCTAGTTTCGCCCTCTCCCCTCCCCTTCTCAAATCGCGCCTTTCCCCCTCCCCTTCCCCAATCTCGCCCTCTCCCCGTCCCCTTCCCCAGTCTCGCCCTGTCCCCCTCCCCTTCCCCAATCTCGCCCTCTCCCCTTTCCCAGTCTCGCCCTCTCCCCCTCCCCAGTCTCTACCTCTCCCCTTCCCCAGTCTCTACGTCTCCCCTTCCCCAGTCTCACCCTCTCCCCTCCCCTTCCCCAGTCTCTCCCTCTCCCCTTCCCCAGTCTCTCCTCTCCCCTTCCCCAGTCTCTCCCTCTCCCTTCGCCAGTCTCTCCCTCTCCCCTTCCCCAGTCTCTCCCTCTCCCCTTCCCCAGTCTCTCCCTCTCCCCTTCCCCAGTCTCTCCCTCTCCCCTTCCCCAGTCTCTCCCTCTCCCCTTCCCCAGTCTCTCCCTCTCCCCTTCCCCAGTCACTCCCTCTCCCCTTCCCCAGTCTCTCCCTCTCCCCTTCCCCAGTCCTCTCTCCCTCTCCCTCGTCTCTCGCTCTCCCCTTCCCCAGTCTCTCCCTCTCCCCTTCCCAGTCTCTCCCTCTCCCCTTCCCCAGTCTCTCCCTCTCCCCTTCCCCAGTCTCTCCCTCTCCCCTTCCCCAGTCTCTCCCTCTCCCCCTCCCCAGTCTCGCCCTCTCCCCCTCCCCAGTCTCGCCCTCTCCCCCTCCCCAGTCTCGCCCTCTCCCCCTCCCCAGTCTCGCCCTCTCCCCCTCCCCTTCCCCAGTCTCTCCCTCTCCCTTCCCCAGTCTCGCCCTCTCCCCCTCCCCAGTCTCTCCCTCTCCCCTTCCCCAGTCTCTCCCTCTCCCCTTCCCCAGTCTCGCCCTCTCCCCTCCCCTTCCCCAGTCTCTCCCTCGCCCCCTCCCCAGTCTCTCCCTCTCCCCTCCCCGAGTCTCGCCCTCTCCCCCTCCCCAGTCTCGCTCTCTCCCCTCCCCTTCCCCATCTCGCCCTCTCCCCCTCCCCTTCCCCAATCTCTCCCTCTCCCCTTCCCCAATCTCGCCCTCTCCCCCTCCCCTTCCCCAGTCTCTACCTCTCCCCTTCCCCAGTCTCACCCTCTCCCCTCCCCTTCCCCAGTGTCTCCCTCTCCCCTTCCCCAGTCTCTCCCTCTCCCCCTCCCCAGTCTCTCCCTCCCCTTCCCATCTCTCCCTCCCCCTCCCCAGTCTCTCCCCCTCCCCTTCCCCAGTCTCTCCCTCGCCCTCCCCTTCCCCAGTCTCTCCCTCCCCTTCCCGTTTCTCCCTCCCCCTCCCCAGTCTCTCCCCCTCCCCCTTCCCCAGTCTCTCCCTCCCCTTCCCGTCTCTCCCTCCCCTCCCCAGTCTCTCCCTCTCCCCCTGTCTCTCACTCTCCCCCTCCCCTTCCCTAGTCTCTCCCTTCCCTCCCCTCCCCCAGTCTCTCCCTCTCCGCCTCCCCTTCCCCAGTCTCTCCCTCTCCCCTTCCTCAGTCTCGCCCTCACCCCCTCCCCTTCCCCAGTCTCTCCCTCTCCCCTTCCCCAGTCTCTCCCTCTCCCCAGTCTCTCCCTCCCCTCCCCGAGTCTCGCCCTCTCCCCTCCCCTATCTCGCCCTCTCCCCTCTCCTTCCCCAATGTCGCCCTCTCCCCCTCCCCTAGTCTCGCCCTCTCCCCTCCCCTTCCCCAATCGCACCCTCTCCCCCTCCCCTTCCCCAATCTCACCTTCTCCCCTCCACTTCCCCAATCTCGCCCTCTCCCCTTCCCCAATCTCCCCCTCTCCCCCCCCAGTCTCTCCCTCTTCCCTTCCCTAGTCTCGCCCTCCCCTCCTCCCCTTCCCCAGTCTCGCCCTCTCCCCCTCCCTTCCCCAATCTCTCCATCTCCCCCTCCCCAGTCTCTCCCTCTCCCCTCCCCAGTCTCTCCCTCTCCCCTTCCCCAGTCTCTCCCTCTCCCCTTCCCCAGTCTCTCCCTCTCCCCTTCCCCAGTCTCTCCCTCTCCCCTTCCCCAGTCTCTCCCTCTCCCCTTCCCCAGTCTCGCCCTCTCCCCCTCCCCCAGTCTCGCCCTCTCCCCCTCCCCAGTATCTCCCTCTCCCCTTCCCCAGTCTCGCCCTCTCCCTCTCCCCTTCCCCAGACTCTCCCTCGCCCCCTCTCCAGTCTCTCCTCCTCCCCAGTCTCTCCCTCTCCCCTTCCCCAGTCTCGCCCTCTCCCCCTCCCCAGTCTCTCCCTCTCCCCTCCCCGAGTCTCGCCCTCTCATCTCGCCCTCTCCCCCTCCCCTAGTCTCGCCCTCTCCCCCTCCCCTAGTCTCACCCTCTCCCCCTCCCCTTCCCCAATCTCGCCCTCTCCCCCTCCCCTTCCCCAGTCTCTCCCTCTCCCCTTCTCCAGTCTCTCTCTCTCCCCTTCCCCAATCTCGCCCTCTCCCCCTCCCCTTCCCCAATCTCGCCCTCTTCCCCTCCCCTAGTTTCGCCCTCTCCCCTCCCCTTCCCCAATCGTGCCCTCTCCCCCTCCCCTTCCCCAATCTCGCCCTCTCCCCTCCACTTCCCCAATCTCGCCCTCTCCCCTCCCCCAATCTCTCCCTCTCCCCTTCCCCAGTCTCACCCTCTCCCCTTCCCCAGTCTCTCCCTCTCCCCTTCCCCAGTCTCTCCCTCTCCCCTTCCCCAGTCTCTCCCTCTCCCCTTCCCCAGTCTCTCCCTCTCCCCTTCCCCAGTCTCTCCCTCTCCCCTTCCCCAGTCTCTCCCTCTCCCCTTCCCCAGTCTCTCCCTCTCCCCTTCCCCAGTCTCTCCCTCTCCCCTTCCCCAGTCTCTCCCTCTCCCCTTCCCCAGTCTCTCCCTCTCCCCTTCCCCAGTCTCTCCCTCTCCCCTTCCCCAGTCTCGCCCTCTCCCCTTCCCCAGTCTCGCCCTCTCCCCCTCCCCCAGTCTCGCCCTCTCCCCCTCCCCAGTCTCGCCCTCTCCCCCTCCCCAGTCTCACCCTCTCCCCCTCCCCCAGTCTCGCCCTCTCCCCCTCCCCAGTCTCGCTCTCTCCCCCTCCCCTTCCCCAGTCTCTCCCTCTCCCCTTCCCCAGTCTCGCCCTCTCCCCTTCCCCAGTCTCGCCCTCTCCCCCTCCCCAGTCTCTCCCTCTCCCCTTCCCCAGTCTCGCCCTCTCCCCCTCCCCAGTCTCTCCCCCTCCCCTTCCCCAGTCTCTCCCTCGCCCCCTCCCCAGTCTCTCCCTCTCCCCTCCCCGAGTCTCGCCCTCTCCCCCTCCCCAGTCTCGCCCTCTCCCCTCCCCTTCCCCAATCTCGCCCTCTCCCCCTCCCCTTCCCCAATCTCGCCCTCTCCCCTCCACTTCCCCAATCTCGCCCTCTCCCCTTCCCCAATCTCCCCCTCTCCCCCCCCAGTCTCTCCCTCTTCCCTTCCCTAGTCTCGCCCTCCCCTCCTCCCCTTCCCCAGTTTCGCCCTCTCCCCCTCCCTTCCCCAATCTCTCCATCTCCCCCTCCCCAGTCTCTCCCTCTCCCCTCCCCAGTCTCTCCCTCTCCCCTTCCCCAGTCTCTCCCTCTCCCCTTCCCCAGTCTCTCCCTCTCCCCTTCCCCAGTCTCTCCCTCTCCCCTTCCCCAGTCTCTCCCTCTCCCCTTCCCCAGTCTCGCCCTCTCCCCCTCCCCCAGTCTCGCCCTCTCCCCCTCCCCAGTATCTCCCTCTCCCCTTCCCCAGTCTCGCCCTCTCCCTCTCCCCTTCCCCAGACTCTCCCTCGCCCCCTCTCCAGTCTCTCCCCCTCCCCAGTCTCTCCCTCTCCCCTTCCCCAGTCTCCCCTTCCCCAGTCTCGCCCTCTCCCCCTCCCCAGACTCTCCCTCTCCCCTCCCCGAGTCTCGCCCTCTCATCTCGCCCTCTCCCCCTCCCCTAGTCTCGCCCTCTCCCCCTCCCCTAGTCTCGCCCTCTCCCCCTCCCCTTCCCCAATCTCACCCTCTCCCCCTCCCCTTCCCCAGTCTCTCCCTCTCCCCTTCTCCAGTCTCTCTCTCTCCCCTTCCCCAATCTCGCCCTCTCCCCCTCCCCTTCCCCAATCTCGCCCTCTTCCCCTCCCCTAGTTTCGCCCTCTCCCCTCCCCTTCCCCAATCGTGCCCTCTCCCCCTCCCCTTCCCCAATCTCGCCCTCTCCCCTCCACTTCCCCAATCTCGCCCTCTCCCCTCCCCCAATCTCTCCCTCTCCCCTTCCCCAGTCTCACCCTCTCCCCCTCCCCTTCCCCAGTCTCTCCCTCTCCCCTTCCCCAGTCTCTCCCTCTCCCCTTCCCCAGTCTCTCCCTCTCCCCTTCCCCAGTCTCTCCCTCTCCCCTTCCCCAGTCTCTCCCTCTCCCCTTCCCCAGTCTCTCCCTCTCCCCTTCCCCAGTCTCTCCCTCTCCCCTTCCCCAGTCTCGCCCTCTCCCCCTCCCCCAGTCTCGCCCTCTCCCCCTCCCCAGTCTCGCCCTCTCCCCCTTCCCAGTCTCGCCCTCTCCCCCTCCCCCAGTCTCGTCCTCTCCCCCTCCCCAGTCTCGCTCTCTCCCCCTCCCCTTCCCCAGTCTCTCCCTCTCCCCTTCCCCAGTCTCGCCCTCTCCCCTTCCCCAGTCTCGCCCTCTCCCCCTCCCCAGTCTCTCCCTCTCCCCTTCCCCAGTCTCGCCCTCTCCCCCTCCCCAGTCTCTCCCCCTCCCCTTCCCCAGTCTCTCCCTCGCCCCCTCCCCAGTCTCTCCCTCTCCCCTCCCCGAGTCTCGCCCTCTCCCCCTCCCCAGTCTCGCCCTCTCCCCTCCCCTTCCCCAATCTCGCCCTCTCCCCCTCCCCTTCCCCAATCTCGCCCTCTCCCCTCCCCTTCCCCAATCTCGCCCTCTCCCCTTCCCCAATCTCTCCCTCTCCCCTTCCCCAATCTCGCCCTCTCCCCCTCCCCTTCCCCAGTCTGTACCTCTCCCCTTCCCCAGTCTCTCCCTCTCCCCTTCCCCAGTCTCACCCTCTCCCCCTCCCCTTCCCCAGTGTCTCCCTCTCCCCTTCCCCAGTCTCTCCCTCCCCTTCCCCAGTCTCTCCCTCCCCTTCCCCAGTCTCTCCCTCTCCCCTTCCCCAGTCTCTCCCTCTCCCCTTCCCCAGTCTCTCCCTCTCCCCTTCCCGTCTCTCCCTCCCCTTCCCCAGTCTCTCCCTCTCCCCTTACCCAGTCTCTCCCTCTCCCCCTCCCCAGTCTCTCCCCCTCCCCCTCCCCAGTCTCTCCCTCTCCCCCTCCCCAGTCTCTCCCTCTCCCCTTCCCCAGTCTCTCCCTCCCCTTCCCATCTCTCCCTCCCCCTCCCCAGTCTCTCCCCCTCCCCTTCCCCAGTCTCTCCCTCGCCCCCTCCCCTTCCCCAGTCTCTCCCTCTCCCCCTCTCCTTCCCCAGTCTCTCCCTCCCCTTCCCGTCTCTCCCTCCCCCTCCCGTCTCTCCCTCCCCAGTCTCTCCCCCTCCCCTTCCCCGTCTCTCCCTCTCCCCCTCCCCTTCCCCAGTCTCTCCCTCCCCTTCCCGTCTCTCCCTCCCCTCCCCCAGTCTCTCCCTCTCCCCCTGTCTCTCACTCTCCCCCTCCCCTTCCCTAGTCTCTCCCTTCCCTCCCCTCCCCCAGTCTCTCCCTCTCCGCCTCCCCTTCCCCAGTCTCTCCCTCTCCGCCTCCCCTTCCCCAGTCTCTCACTCTCCCCCTCCCCTTCCCCAGTCTCTCCCTTCCCTCCCCTCCCCCAGTCTCTCCCGCTCCCCCACAGTCTACCTCTCTCTCTCCCATGGAGCTGAGGAAAGCCTGACCGCTGACACCGTGGGGTATTACCCAATGCTGGCTGGATCTCGGTGGTAATGCGACTGTGCAGGAGGAAATGGGGTGCGCATGTGCAAAGGGTTGGGGGGGGGGGCGTCTGTGTCGGCTACGCACAGGACACAAAAATGTTCATGCAGATAGTGTTTCCAGTTTTATATCCTCCCTTACATTAGCAAGGTTATCTCGAACATATGACCCCTTTTTCTGCTTCATCCTACTCTCCAACCCCTTTATCTCCCAGGGTGTTTCGGCTTTGGTTTCCCTCCCATTCCCCTTTCTGGGAAAACGTACCTAAAATCTCCCCGAACCATCTCTTCTTTCAAGTGCGCCCATTTCTGGCTGCCAGTCTTTGACTCCAATTTACCCGGGCCAGAGCCCTCCTCGATTCGTTGAAATTAGCCCTCCTCCAGTTAAGTATTTTATTCTAAATTGCTCCTTGTCCTCGGCAACTAATCTAAACCTTATACTGTGTTCACTATTTCCGAGATGTTCCCCCACTGTGACAATCTGAAGTTGCCCCACTTCATTCCCCAGGGCTAGACCCAGCAATGCCTCCTTCCTTGTGGGCAGGAACACACTTCAGAAATTCCTCCCGCTCTTGGCCCTGAACACAATTACTGCCCATTCAATATTGGGGAATCTCCCATTATCACTACTCGAGTTTTTGCACTGCTCAGTAATTTATTTTCAAATCTGTTCCAGTATTTTCTTCGCACTATTTGATGGCCGATAAAATACACCAATTAACTGCAACCAAAAAGATTGTCTTTCGAGCACTAATATTCCTGAGACACCAAGGCTTCTCAGATGCTACACATAAGAAATCGGAGCAGCTGGCCTCTCGAGCCTGCTCCGCCATTCAGTCAGATCATTCAGGCCTGCCACACTTACCGTTTTCACTGCCGGGTCGGATGAAGTAGAATCTTGATTTTTTAAGAAACCGAGCTGAATAACAATCGGCCAGGAAGTCGATCATAACGGGGGCGGAGATACAGCGGTAAGTGATGAGGGGCGGGACAGATTCTCCACCACGGTCACTCAGCAGCGGAGCTGTGGTGACATCATTGCGTATGCATGTCACCACGGATCTCGCCTCCTTTAAAGGGGAGAGAAGGAGCGATTATTGAGGATCGGCCATTGGGCCACCAGGGAGGGTTTTGGCCTACTATCCTGTTAGCGGCCCGGTCGAACCCGGGGCCATAATAGTCCGGCCAAAAATAAAATGGCGATGGCGGCAGTGGGCCCTTGCCTTTAATGGCCACTGCACAGCCAGGGTTCAGAGACAGAGAAAGCTGTTGGGGCCACCACGCAGTGCACGCACTGATGACGCACTCATGACCTCTCGGCAGCAGCGGGGTGGAAGTGGTGATTGCCAGAAACTCCTCCCCCGCCCCGCCCCCCCCTCCTGAATGTGGCTGGCAGCCATTCGATTCCACCGCCTGGCCACCGCACTCCGCCGGTGATGGGTTTATTGGGGAGCTGAAGTTCGGCCCCGTGATATCTTTCCCTTCCTCGGTAGGTTGATTAACTTTTTTTTTTAAAGAGATGCACGGCTGAACCAGAAGTTGTGACACTCGCAGCCAAAGCCAACTCCCTCCACTGTATGGTCACCACTGATCGAGATGGATTCCTGCCCTGACACACAGTCCATCCTTCTCACTTCATCATTAACAGAGGCCGAGCACTGGCTACAACTTACCTGTTACTCCTGCGTTACTGACTGTCTCTTTAAGCTGTTGCAGTAGCATCAGGAGTTACACTCCCTCCCTCTGGCAGAGCACTAACGGCCGGTTGAGCATTAGCAGGAATGTGGCTTGGCAGGACCCCGCACTTCCCCAATGCAACACACTGCCAACCACCACCTGTAGGAAAAGGGTTACAGTAAAGCACAGGGACACACAATGCCAGTAACCCAGTGTTCCTTTATTTCTTATTTACAATTAGCTAACATGATATAAAGTTCATACGCAAAGACTGGGCAATGATTAAATAAAAGTCAAGGAAGACAAAGAAAAAAGTAAGACCCACTGAAGGATATCCTTATTAGGCGGGAAATTGATGGGATTGAAGGCCAATAAATCCCCAGGGCCTGATTGTCTGCATCCCAGAGTACTTAAGGAGGTAGCTCTAGAAATAGTGGATGCATTGGTGATCATTTTCCAACAGTCTATCAACTCTGGATCAGTTCCAATGGACTGGAGGGTAGCTAATGTAACACCACTTTTTAAAAAAGGAGGGAGAGAAAACGGGTAATTATAGACCGGTTAGCCTGACATCAGTAGTGGGGAAAATGTTGGAATCAATCATTAAGGATGAAATAGCAGCGCATTTGGAAAGCAGTGACAGGATCGGTCCAAGTCAGCATGGATTTGTGAAAGGGAAATCATGCTTGACAAATCTTCTGGAATTTTTTGAGGATGTAACTAGTAGAGTGGACAAGGGAAAACCAGTGGATGTTGTGTATTTGGATTTTCAAAAGGCCTTTGACAAGGTCCCACATAAGAGATTGGTGTACAAAATCAGAGCACATGGTATTGGGGGTAATGTACTGACGTGGATAGAGAATTGGTTTGCAGACAGGAAGGAAGCACAGAGTCGGGATAAACGGGTCCTTTTCGGAATGGGAGGCAGTGACTAGTGGAGTGCAGCAGGGCTCAGTGCTGGGATTGAGTGTAATATCTCCAAGTTTGCAGATGACACAACTGGGTGGTGGTGTGAGCTGTGAGGAGGATGCTAAGAGGCTGCAGGGCGATTTGGACAGGTTAGGTGAGTGGGCAAATGCATGGCAGATGCAGTATAATGTGGATAAATGTGAGGTTATCCACTTTGGGGGCAAAAACACGAAGGGAGAATATTATCTGAATGGTGGCAGATTAGGAAAAGGGGAGGTGCAACGAGTCCTGGGTGTCATGGTTCATCAGTCATTGAAGGTTGGCATGCGGGTACAGCAGGCGGTGAAGAAAGCAAATGGTATGTTGGCCTTCATAGCTCGGGGATTTGAGTATCGGAGCAGGGAGGTCTTACTGCAGTTGTACAGGGCCTTGGTGAGGCCTCACCTGGAATATTGTGTTCAGTTTTGATCTCCTCATCTGAGGAAGGACGTTCTTGCTATTGAGGGAGTGCAGCGAAGGTTCACCAGACTGATTCCAGGGATGGCTGGACTGACATATGAGGAGAGACTGGATCAACTGGGCCTTTATTTACTGGAGTTTAGAAGGATGAGAGGGGATCTCATAGAAACATATATGATTCTGATGGGACGGGACAGGATAGATGCGGGAAGAATGTTCCCGATGTTGGGGAAGTCGAAAACCAGGGGACACAGTCTTAGGATAAGGGGTAGGTCATTTAGGACTGAGATGAGGAGAAACTTCTTCACTCAGAGAGTTGTTAACCTGTGGAATTCCCTGCCGCAGAGAGTTGTTGATGCCAGTTCATTGGATATATTCAAGAGGGAGTTAGATATGGCCCTTACGGCTAAAGGGATCAAGGGGTTGGAGAGAAAGCGGGAAACGGGTACTGAGGGAATGATCAGCCATGATCTTATTGAATGGTGGTGCAGGCTCGAAGGGCCAAATGGCCTGCTCCTGCACCTATTTTCTATGTTTCTATGATTCAAACCCAACTCGAGTTTGGAGAATATCCTGATGCTTTCAGTGCTTTGTCAGGTGAGAATGGGGCAACTTTAACCCTACTTGCTCAGCGGAAACCTGCCATTTGGCAGTTAAAATCGCTCCGGCTCTTGCCTGTCCAAAAGCTGCCATGATTGCAATATCAGCAGTTTGAACCTGCTCTCCTTGGCAGGCAGCAAGGACACGCTCCCGGGGCCTACAGGGACCTTCTTTATATAGGTATGGTGTGACCCGATGACATCATGAAGACCCCACTGTAATTGTAAGTCAGGCCTGAGCGGGGAATCCAACGGGAGTTAAAATCAGGGCCAGTGTCTGCAACCAGAGTTCCCCGTCACCGTCAGTGTATCTGCTGACAGCTCCCAATGTTTCGTCTCCCGGGACACTGGGAATGCCCGCCTTCCCGGGACACACTGGGAATGTCCATCTCCCGGGACACACCCACCACCAATTCCCAAGGCACATTTCTGTGGGAGACACTTTTATTTGATTGCTTAATTAGGGCCTCAAACCCAGGCTTAAACAAAATTGGGTTTAAAATAGACAGAGCAATTGCTAAAACTCGCAGTGTTAAAAAAAGACTGGTGCCCAGAAATGGTAAATGGCTCTGTGAGTTTTGATGCCTTTTCATCCACTGGTTGGTATTTGTGACTTGCACCTGTTGGAATTGAACAACTATTGAGCATCTCAGCTTGTCGTGTATTGTGGAAATATGCAGGAAGTTGGAAAATTATATTTATCATCTACACAAAAATAACTGCGACAGCAGGAGTCAGGCAGAGTGACATGGGCCGTCAGTTGTTGCCCCCATCCCGCAATGCCCACAATTACTGCTCCCGGAAACATGCCTCCTGGCTTCTGTCGAGGCTGGCTGCAGGAGACTGCTCCCAGAGGCAATCTCTCCTCTCTTGCTTATTAGTGTCAGCAATCTGCAAAAACACATTGTTTCTCTCATCGAATCTTTTTATAGACCATTCAATGCTGCCAATGACATGCGTTGTGACCAGGCCTGCTGGCCAGTCACCAGGAAGCTGCCCCAGCCCAGTCCAGTCCCCCCAGCCCCTGCTCCCCCCACAGCCCCAGCTACCCCCAGCCCAGCTCCCCCCCCAGCCCCAGCTCCTCCCCCCCCCACCGCCAGCCTCTGCTCCCCGCTAGCTGCTGCTCCCCCAGCCCCAGCTCCCCCCGCAGCCCCCCCACAGCCTCTGCTCCCCCAGCCCCAGATCTCCCCCAGCATCTGCTCCCCCAGCCGCTGCTCCCCCAGTCCCCCCCCAAAGCCAGCCTCTGCTCCCCGCTAGCTGCTGCTCCCCCAGCCCCAGCTCCCCCCGCAGCCCCCCCACAGCCTCTGCTCCCCCAGCCCCAGATCTCCCCCAGCATCTGCTCCCCCAGCCGCTGCTCCCCCAGTCCCCCCCCAAAGCCAGCCTCTGCTCCCCGCTAGCTGCTGCTCCCCCAGCCCCAGCTCCACCCCCAGCCGCTGCTCCCCCCCCAGCCCCCCCACAGCCTCTGCTCCCCCAGCCCCAGATCTCCCCCAGCCTCTGCTCCCCCCTAGCTGCTGCTCCCCCAGTCCCCCCCAAAGCCAGCCTCTGCTCCCCCCTAGCTGCTGCTCCCCCAGCCCCAGCTCCACCCCCAGCCGCTGCTCCCCCAGCCCCAGCCCCCCCCCAGCCCCCCCCCAGCCAGGTTGCTGCTCATTAAATGGGAATTATGCAAGAGCTCTGTGTGACCTTTGGAGGGGGGGGCGGGGCGGGGGGAGAAGAGATCGAGCAGCAGCTCCCACCGGTTAAGATTAGCAGGGTTACAATGCCGCAGCATTACCCTGTCCATGTCGTGTGAGTGGGAGGCAGCACTCTGCAAACCCGCAATCTGATTGGGTGATGGCTATGTACACAGGCACCTGCAGCGTCACATGCTGATGGAGATTTGGCGTTGCGTATTTGTTTGGAAGAGGATGGTTATTTAACCATCGATATCCCAGCTGAACAGGTGATGCTTCACCAACATATCCTGGACTCCGTCTTTCAGAGGCTTCTTCTCTTTATCCTGATGAAGAAAAAAACGAATCATGTGCCGGTTGCTCAGTCGGAGGGTATGGGACCCGCGCTTCCCATCACACCTCATACAGTCCGTGCTCTCAGACCCAGCCAGCTTGCAGCTAACAAACATCAAGCTCAGCCTCCCACAACACAGAACTCCCCCCCCACCCCACACCACATAACTCCCCCCCCACCCCACAACACAGAACTCCCCCCCCACCCCACAACACAGAACTCCCCCCCCACCCCACAACACAGAACTCCCCCCTCCCCCCACAACACAGAACTCCCCCCTCCCCCCCACAACACAGAACTCCCCCCCACCCCACAACACAGAACTCTCCCCTCCCCCAAACACAGAACTCCCCCTCCCCCCCACAACACAGAACTCCCCCCCCCCCAACACAGAACTCCCCCCCCACCCCACAACACAGAACTCCCCCCTCCCCCCAACACAGAACTCTCCCCTCCCCCAAACACAGAACTCCCCCTCCCCCCCACAACACAGAACTCCCCCCCCCCAACACAGAACTCCCCCCCCACCCCACAACACAGAACTCCCCCCTCCCCCCAACACAGAACTCTCCCCTCCCCCCAACACAGAACTCCCCCCTCCCCCCCACAACACAGAACTCCCCCCCCACCCCACAACACAGAACTCCCCCCTCCCCCCAACACAAAACTCCCCTTCCACCCCACAACACAGAACTCCCCCGCCCCAACACAGAACTCCCCCCCCCCCCAACACAGAACTCCCCCCCCCCAACACAGAACTCCCCCCTCCCCCCCACAACACAGAACTCCCCCCCCACCCCACAACACAGAACTCCCCCCTCCCCCCAACACAGAACTCCCCCCCCACCCCACAACACAGAACTCCCCCCTCCCCCCAACACAGAACTCCCACCTCCCCCCCACAACACAGAACTCCCCCTCCCCCCCACAACACAGAACTCCCCCTCCCCCCCACAACACAGAACTCCCCCTCCCCCCAACACAGAACTCCTCCCTCCCCCCCACAACACAGAACTCCCCCCTCCCCCCAACACAGAACTCCCCCCTCCCCCCCACAACACAGAACTCCCCCCTCCCCCCCACAACACAGAACTCCCCCCTCCCCCCCACAACACAGAACTCCCCCCTCCCCCCAACACAGAACTCCCCCCTCCCCCCCACAACACAGAACTCCCCCCTCCCCCCCACAACACAGAACTCCCCCCCACCCCACAACACAGAACTCCCCCCTCCCCCCAACACAGAACTCCCCCCTCCCCCCACAACACAGAACTCCCCCTTCCCCCCACAACACAGAACTCCCCCTTCCCCCACAACACAGAACTCCCCCCGCCCCCCCACAACACAGAACTCCCCCTCCCCCCCACAACACAGAACTCCCCCTTCCCCCCCACAACACAGAACTCCCCCTCCCCCCCACAACACAGAACTCCCCCCCCACACCACAACACAGAACTCCCCCCCCACACCACAACACAGAACTCCCCCCTCCCCCCAACACAGTACTCCCCTCCCACAACACAGAACTCCCCCCCGCACAACACAGAACTCCCCCCCCACACCACAACACAGAACTCCCCCCTCCCCCCAACACAGAACTCCCCCCTCCCCCCACAACACAGAAATCCCCCCCCATCCCACAACGCAGAACTCCCCCCCCACACCACAACACAGAACTCCCCCCCACCCCCCAACACAGAACTTCCCCCTCCCCCCAACACAGAACTTCCCCCTCCCCCCCACAACACAGAACTCCCCCCCACCCCCCAACACAGAACTCCCCCCTCCCCCAACACAGAACTCCTCCCTCCCCCCCACAACACAGAACTCCCCCCTCCCCCCCACAACACAGAACTCCCCCTTCCCCCCCACAACACAGAACTCCCCCTCCCCCCACAACACAGAACTCCCCCCCACACCACAACACAGAACTCCCCCCCCACACCACAACACAGAACTCCCCCCCCACACCACAACACAGAACTCCCCCCCCACACCACAACACAGAACTCCCCCCCCACACCACAACACAGAACTCCCCGCCCACACCACAACACAGAACTCCCCCCTCCCCCCAACACAGAACTCCCCCCGCACAACACAGAACTCCCCCCCGCCCCAACACAGAACTCCCCCCCCCCCAACACAGAACTCCCCCCCCCAACACAGAACTTCCCCCTCCCCCCCACAACACAGAACTCCCCCCCCACCCCACAACACAGAACTCCCCCCTCCCCCCAACACAGAACTCCCCCCCCACCCCACAACACAGAACTCCCCCCTCCCCCCAACACAGAACTCCCACCTCCCCCCACAACACAGAACTCCCCCTCCCCCCCACAACACAGAACTCCCCCTCCCCCCCACAACACAGAACTCCCCTCCCCCCAACACAGAACTCCTCCCTCCCCCCCACAACACAGAACTCCCCCCTCCCCCCAACACAGAACTCCCCCCTCCCCCCCACAACACAGAACTCCCCCCTCCCCCCCACAACACAGAACTCCCCCCTCCCCCCACAACACAGAACTCCCCCCTCCCCCCAACACAGAACTCCCCCCTCCCCCCCACAACACAGAACTCCCCCCTCCCCCCCACAACACAGAACTCCCCCCACCCCACAACACAGAACTCCCCCCTCCCCCCACAACACAGAACTCCCCCTTCCCCCCACAACACAGAACTCCCCCCCTCCCCCCAACACAGAACTCCCACCTCCCCCCCACAACACAGAACTCCCCCTCCCCCCCACAACACAGAACTCCCCCTCCCCCCCACAACACAGAACTCCCCCTCCCCCCAACACAGAACTCCTCCCTCCCCCCCACAACACAGAACTCCCCCCTCCCCCCAACACAGAACTCCCCCCTCCCCCCCACAACACAGAACTCCCCCCTCCCCCCCACAACACAGAACTCCCCCCTCCCCCCCACAACACAGAACTCCCCCCTCCCCCCAACACAGAACTCCCCCTCCCCCCCACAACACAGAACTCCCCCCTCCCCCCCACAACACAGAACTCCCCCCCACCCCACAACACAGAACTCCCCCCTCCCCCCACAACACAGAACTCCCCCTTCCCCCCACAACACAGAACTCCCCCCGCCCCCCCACAACACAGAACTCCCCCCTCCCCCCCACAACACAGAACTCCCCCTTCCCCCCCACAACACAGAACTCCCCCTCCCCCCCACAACACAGAACTCCCCCCCCACACCACAACACAGAACTCCCCCCCCACACCACAACACAGAACTCCCCCCTCCCCCCAACACAGTACTCCCCTCCCACAACACAGAACTCCCCCCCGCACAACACAGAACTCCCCCCCCACACCACAACACAGAACTCCCCCCTCCCCCCAACACAGAACTCCCCCCTCCCCCCCACAACACAGAACTCCCCCCCCATCCCAAACACAGAACTCCCCCCCCACACCACAACACAGAACTCCCCCCCACCCCCCAACACAGAACTTCCCCCTCCCCCCCACAACACAGAACTCCCCCCTCCCCCCAACACAGAACTTCCCCCTCCCCCCCACAACACAGAACTCCCCCCCACCCCCCAACACAGAACTCCCCCCTCCCCCCAACACAGAACTTCCCCCTCCCCCCCACAACACAGAACTCCCCCCCACCCCCCAACACAGAACTCCCCCTCCCCCAACACAGAACTCCTCCCTCCCCCCCACAACACAGAACTCCCCCCTCCCCCCCACAACACAGAACTCCCCCTTCCCCCCCACAACACAGAACTCCCCCCTCCCCCCACAACACAGAACTCCCCTCCCACCCCACAACACAGAACTCCCCCCCCACACCACAACACAGAACTCCCCCCTCCCCCCAACACAGAACTCCCCCGCACAACACAGAACTCCCCCCCCCACAACACAGAACTCCCCCCCACCACAACACAGAACTCCCCCCCACAACACAGAACTCCCCCCCCCCACAACACAGAACTCCCCCCCCAAAAACACAGAACTCCCCCCCCAAAACATAGAACTCCCCCCCACAGCACAGAACTCCCCCCTCCCCCCCACAACACAGAACTCCCCCCCCCCACAACACAGAACTCCCCCCTCCCCCCTACAACACAGAACTCCCCCCCCCCACAGCACAGAACTCCTCCCTCCCCCCCACAACACAGAACTCCCCCCTCCCCCCACAACACAGAACTCCCCCCCCCCCACAGCACAGAACTCCTCCCTCCCCCCCACAACACAGAACTCCCCCCTCCCCCCACAACACAGAACTCCCCCCCCCCCACAAAACACAGAACTCCCCTCCCACAACACAGAACTCCCCCCTCCCCCCCACAACACAGAAATCCCCCCCCCACAACACAGAACTCCCCTACCCCCCACAACACAGAACTCCCCTACCCCCCACAACACAGAACTCTTCCCCCCCAAAAAAAAACACAGAACTCTCCCCCCCCCAAAACACAGAACTCCCCCCCCCCAAAACACAGAACTCCCCCCCCCACAACACAGAACTCCCCCCCCCACAACACAGAACTCTCCCCTCCACCCCACAGCACAGAACTCCCCCCTCCCCCCCACAACACAGAACTCCCCCCCCACAGCACAGAACTCCCCCCTCCCCCACACAGCACAGAACTCCTCCCTCCCCCCCACAACACAGAACTCCCCCCTCCCCCCCACAACACAGAACTCCCCCCTCCCCCCACAACACAGAACTCCCCCCTCCCCCCACAACACAGAACTCCCCCCCCACAACACAGAACTCCCCCCCCCCACAACACAGAACTCTCCCCTCCCCCCCAAAACACAGAACTCCCCCCCCCACAAAACACAGAACTCCCCCCCCACAAAACAGAACTCCCCCCCCCACAAAACAGAACTCACCCCTCCCCCCCACAACACAGAACTCCCCCCCACAACACAGAACTCCCCCCTCCCCCCCACAACACAGAACTCCCCCCTCCCCCCCACAACACAGTACTCCCCCCTCCCCCCCACAACACAGAACTCCCCCCCGCCACAACACAGTACTCTCCCCTCCCCCACACAGCACAGAACTCCCCCCTCCCCCCACAACACAGAACTCCCCCCTCCCCCCCACAACACAGAACTCACCCCTCCCCCCACAACACAGAACCCCCCCCCACAAAACACAGAACTCCCCCCCACAACACAGAACTCCCCCCTCCCCCCCAAAACACAGAACTCCCCCCCACAAAACAGAACTCCCCCCTCCCCCCCACAACACAGAACTCCCCTCCCACAACACAGAACTCCCCCCCCACAACACAGAACTCCCCCCTCCCCCCCAAAACATAGAACTCCCCCCCCCACAAAACACAGAACTCCCCCCCCACTAAACAGAACTCCCCCCCCCACAAAACAGAACTCACCCCTCCCCCCACAACACAGAACTCCCCCCCCACAACACAGAACTCCCCCCCCCCACAACACAGAACTCACCCCGCCAACACAGAACATGATGAACCCGCCCACAAACAGAAATTCTCAGACACCCCCCTCACCCAGAGACCACTCCCTGTTGTGTTAACATACACGGACCTGGAATCATCAGGGGTTAGGGCACTGGTTCCCTGTTTGGGGAGGGGGGGTAATATCCAGTGGAATGGACACTGGCTCACTGTGGGGGTTGTAATATCCAGTGGAATTGATACTGTCTCACTGTGGGGGGTGTAATATCCAGTGGAATGGGCACTGGCTCACTGTGGGGAATGTAATATCCAGTGGAATAGACACTGGCTCGCTGCGGGGATGCAACACAGTGGAATGGACACTGGCTCACTGTGGGGGGGGGGTGTAATATCCAGTGGAATGGACACTGGCTCACTGTGGGGGGGGGGAGTAATATCCAGTGGAATTGACACTGGTTCACTGTGGGGGGGGGTGTAATATCCAGTGGAATGGACACTGGCTCACTGTGGGGGGGGCAATATCCAGTGGAATTGACACTGGTTCACTGTGGGGGGGGGTATAATATCCAGTGGACTGGATACTGGCTCACTGTGGGGTTGTAATATCCAGTGGAATGGGCACTGGCTCACTGTGGGGTTGTAATATCCAGTGGAATGGACACTGGCTCACTGTGGGGAATGTAATATCGAGTGGAATGGACACTGGCACACTGTGGGGAATGTAATATCCAGTGAATGGGCACTGGCTCACTGTGGGGATGTAATATCTAATGGAATGGACACTGGCTCACTGTGGGGATGTAATATCCAGTGGAATGGACACTGGCTCACTGTGGGGATGTAATATCCAATGGAATGGACACTGGCTCACTGTGGGGATGTAATATCCAGTGGAATGGACACTGGCTCACTGTAGGGTGTAATGCCCAGTGGAATGGACACTGGCTCACTGTGGGGATATAATGCCCAGTGGATGAGATACACGGTTCCTTCATCATTAGTTTTTTCTTTACCTCTTTCTTGACGGGGAGTTCCCAGTCCTGAGAAAGGCTGAATGAAAACCTGGACAGGACCCTGCAACACAGAGGGAGAAACAGTACAAGACCTTACCGAGGTCTAAAATGTTGAACAGACTTTAATCACAATGGTTTATACAGGTCTAATCCGCTTCGTTAATCGAGAACTTCAATCTTGGGCTCACTCAGCAGATGCTTTCCTAACATGATTCAATATCTCACGCTGCTCAACTTAAGCCTCTCCCTGCAGTAAACCCAGCAACATATACACGGGGCTGACAGGGATCTGGCCCGGCTCGCAGCCCATCGCACAGCACCACCTCCTGGAGGGGGCATGGGGAGGGCTGCATGCAGGAAGGCATCTTTGATGGGGGGCAGAATGGGGCTAATTGATGAGGGGCAGAATGGGGTTAATTGATGGGGACAGAATGGGGCTAATTGTTGGAGACAGAATGGGGCTAATTGATGGGGGGCAGAATGGGGCTAATTGATGGAGACAGAATGGGGCTAATTGATGGGGGGCAGAATGGGGCTAATTGATGGGGGGCAGAATGGGGCTAATTGATGGGGGGCAGAATGGGGCTAATTGATGGAGACAGAATGGGGCTAATTGATGGGGGGCAGAATGGGGCTAATTGATGGAGACAGAATGGGGCTAATTGATGGGGGGCAGAATGGGGCTAATTGATGGGGGGCAGAATGGGGCTAATTGATGGAGACAGAATGGGGCTAATTGATGGAGACAGAATGGGGCTAATTGATGGAGACAGAATGGGGCTAATTGATGGGGGGCAGAATGGGGCTAATTGATGGAGACAGAATGGGGCTAATTGATGGGGGGCAGAATGGGGCTAATTGATGGGGGGCAGAATGGGGCTAATTGATGGGGGGCAGAATGGGGCTAATTGATGGAGACAGAATGGGGCTAATTGATGGAGACAGAATGGGGCTAATTGATGGAGACAGAATGGGGCTAATTGATGGAGACAGAATGGGGCTAATTGTTGGAGACAGAATGGGGCTAATTGATGAGGGGCAGAATGGGGCTAATTGATGGAGACAGAATGGGGCTGTTCGTAACATGGGGTCAATCGAGTGATTACTGATGTCTCAGCAGGCAAAGTATAGCCAAGCCACAAAAACCAGAAGGCCCAGGTCCCAGCCCTGCTCTGTACAGAGTAGCTGATTTCTGGGGGACAGCAAAAAGCGTGGCTGCAATTGGTCTCAGTCCCCTCCCCAGGCTGGGGAACCAGAGAGAATTCCTGCTCCTTGTCACAATTCAATCACTGCTGTTGGAAGCTAATGTTTGTGTGTTGCAGGTTTGGAATCTGCACCGAAGGCCGATAATCCAAACTCTCACACAAAGACATCACTGAGGCCTGGGCGATCACATACTACGACACCAGAGAAAGTCAGTGTCCATAGAAGAGAACAGGAAATTTGTGCTGAAATACAATAGCACCAGTTGCCCCAACTCGCAAACAGCAACATCATTGAGAGCAGGTCCTTACCTCAGTTCACACTTGATCTGGACCCAGCCAGGACTGCGAAGGAATGACCAGGGCTGGTACCATTTCTCCACAGTCTGCATACTCGAACAGAGCACCTCCAGCCATAGCGGCAGTACCTGCTCACTGTACAAAGGCACCATTAGTGATAACCAGACCATGAATGAATGCCCGACATCACTTCACTTTAATAACATCACAACCCTGACAGGAATGAAGAGGAGCACACCGAGTGCACCAGGTACCAGAGGGAGTGAGACCACTCTAAAGTCCTGTCCCCTCAGTACAGATTCACACGAGGCATGTAGTGAAGTCAAGGTCACTCTGGACCTGCACCTTTATTTCACAGCTCTGGAATGCTGCACTTGCCTGAGACCTGTCCTTATATACCTGTCTCTTGCAAGTGCACCCCTGGTGGTAAGGTATGCTGGTGGTTACAGGTCATATCTTATTATAGTCATGTATAGCATGTTAGGATACAGTTATATATAATAATGTAAGATACATGACACACTGTACACAACAATTTTGCCAATCGCACTCAGAAAGAACACAAGAAGGCCGCTGTGGGAAATGAAAAACTAAGCCACGAATACAGTCGGAATGCTCGACTGAGAGCTGGAGCATTAACATGCAGCCAATCTGCAGACACCCCCCCCCCCCCCCCCCGACACGGGCCGTGACATCCCCCCTCACCCCGACGCGGACCGTGACACCCCCCCCTCACCCCGACGCGGACCGTGACACCCCCCCCTCACCCCGACACGGACCGTGGCACCCCCCCTCACCCCGACACGGACCGTGACACCCCCCCCCCCACCCGACACGGACCGTGACACCCCCCCCCCCACCCGACACGGACCGTGACACACTCCGCACCCCCAACACGGACCGTGACACCCCCCCCCCACCCCAACACGGACCGTGACACCCCCCCCACCCCGACACGGACCGTGACAGCCCCCCCCCACCGACACGGACCGTGACACCCCCCCCCCCCCCGACACGGACCGTGACACCCCCCCCCCCCCCGACACGGACCGTGACACCCCCCCCACCCCGACACGGACCGTGACAGCCCCCCCCCACCGACACGGACCGTGACACCCCCCCCCCCCCCCGACACGGACCGTGACACCCCCCCCACCCCGACACGGACCGTGACACCCCCCCCACCCCGACACGGACCGTGACACCCCCCCACCCCGACACGGACCGTGACACCCCCCCCACCCCGACACGGACCGTGACACCCCCCCCACCCCGACACGGACCGTGACACCCCCCCCCCACCCCGACACGGACCGTGACACCCCCCCCCCACCGACACGGACCGTGACACACTCCGCACCCCCAACACGGACCGTGACACCCCCCCCCCACCCCGACACGGACCGTGACACCCCCCCTCACCCCGACACGGACCGTGACACCCCCCCTCACCCCGACACGGACCGTGACAGCCCCCCCCCCACCGACACGGACCGTGACAGCCCCCCCCCACCGACACGGACCGTGACAGCCCCCCCCCACCGACACGGACCGTGACACCCCCCCCCCCCCCCGACACGGACCGTGACACCCCCCCCACCCCGACACGGACCGTGACAGCCCCCCACCCCCCCCCACACCGACACGGACCGTGACACCCCCCCCACCCCGACACGGACCGTGACACCCCCCCCCCCCCCCCGACACGGACCGTGACACCCCCCCCACCCCGACACGGACCGTGACACCCCCCCCCACCCCGACACGGACCGTGACACCCCCCCCCCACCCCGACACGGACCGTGACACCCCCCCCCCACCCCGACACGGACCGTGACACCCCCCCCACCCCGACACGGACCGTGACACCCCCCCCCCCACCCCGACACGGACCGTGACACCCCCCCCACCCCGACACGGGACCGTGACATCCCCCCCCCCCCCGACACGGACCGTGCCCCCCGACACGGACCGTGAGCCCCCCCCCCCCGACACGGACCGTGAGCCCCCCCCCCCCCGGACACGGACCGTGACACCCCCCCCCACCCCGACACGGACCGTGACACCCCCCCCCCCCGACACGGACCGTGAGCCCCCCCCCCCCCGGACACGGACCGTGACACCCCCCCCACCCCGACACGGACCGTGACACCCCCCCCCACCCCGACACGGACCGTGACACACTCCGCCCCCCCGACACGGACCGTGACATCCCCCCCCCGACACGGACCGTGACACCCCCCCCCCCGACATGGACCGTGACACCCCACCCCCCCCCCCGACAAGGACCGTGACACCCCCCCCCCAAGGACCGTGACACCCCCCCCCCCCGCCCCCTCCGACACGGACCGTGACACCCCCCCCCCCCGACATGGACCGTGACACCCCCCCCCCCCCCCCCGACAAGGACCGTGACACCCCCCCCCCCCAAGGACCGTGACACCCCCCCCCGACATGGACCGTGACACCCCCCCCCCCCCCCCGACAAGGACCGTGACACCCCCCCCCCCAAGGACCGTGACACCCCCCCCCCGACATGGACCGTGAGCCCCCCCCCCCCCCCGCCCCCTCTGACACGGACCGTGACACCCCCCCCCGACACGGACCGTGACACCCCCCCCCCCCCGACACGGACCGTGACACCCCCCCCCCCCGACACGGACAGTGACACCCCCCCCCCCCCCTGACACGGACCGTGACACCCCCCCCCCCCCCGACACGGACCGTGACACCCCCCCCCCCCCCCCGACACGGACCGTGACACCCCCCCCCCCGACACGGACAGTGACACCCCCCCCCCCCCCCCGACACGGACCGTGACACCCCCCCCCCCCCCGACAAGGACTGTGACACCCCCCCCCCAAGGACCGTGACAGCCCCCCCCCCGACATGGACCGTGACACCCCTCCCCCAAGGACCGTGACACCCCCCCCCCCCGACATGGACCGTGAGCCCCCCCCCCCCCCCCGACACGGACCGTGACACCCCCCCCCCCGACATGGACCGTGACACCCCCCCCCCCAAGGACCGTGACACCCCCCCCCCCGACATGGACCGTGAGCCCCCCCCCCCCCCGACACGGACCGTGACACACTCCGCCCCCCCGACACGGACCGTGACACCCCCCCTCCCCCCGACACGGACCGTGACACCCCCCCTCCCCCCGACACGGACCGTGAGCCCCCTCCCCCCCCCCCGACACGGACCGTGACACCCCCCCCCCCCCGACACGGACCGTGACACCCCCCCCCCCCCGACACGGACCGTGACACCCCCCCCTCACCCCGACACGGACCGTGACACCCCCCCTCCCCCCGACACGGACCGTGACACCCCCCCCTCACCCCGACACGGACCGTGACACCCCCCCCCCCCCGACACGGTCCGTGACACCCCCCCCACCCCCGACACGGACCGTGAGCCCCCCCCCCCCGACACGGACTGTGACACCCCCCCCTCACCCCGACACAGACCGTGACACCCCCCCCTCACCCCGACACGGACCGTGACACCCCCCCTCACCCTGACACGGACCGTGACACCCCCCCCTCACCCCGACACGGACCGTGACACCCCCCTCACCCCGACACGGACCGTGACACCCCCCCCGACACGGACCGTGACACCCCCCCTCACCCCGACACGGACCGTGACACCCCCCCTCACCCCGACACGGACCGTGACACCCCCCCTCACCCCGACACGGACCGTGACACCCCCCCTCACCCCGACACGGACCGTGACACCCCCCCTCCCCCCGACACGGACCGTGAGCC
>NW_027252147.1:0-29917 GCF_044704955.1 Pristiophorus japonicus | reverse complement strand
GTCGAGGGGGGAATGTAGTGGGAGGGGGTAATGTAGGGGGAGGGGGAGAATAAAGGGGGAGGGGAGAATGTAGGGGCAGGGGGAGAATGTAGGGGAGGGGGAGAATGAAGGGGGGCGGGAGAATGTAGGGGGGGCGGGAGAATGTATGGGGGAAGGGGGGAATGTAGCGGGAGGGGGAGAATGTATGGGGAGGGGTGGAATGTAGGGGGAGGGGGTGTATAGGGGGAGGGGGAGAATGTAGGGGGAGTGTGGAATGTAGGGGGAGGGGGAATGTAGTGGGAGGGGAAGAATGTCGGGGGAGGGGGGAATGTAGGGGGAGTGGGGAATGTCGGGGGAGGGGGAGAATATAGGGGTAGGGGGGAATGTAGGGGGAGGGGGAGAATGTAGGGGGAGGGGGGAATGTAGGAGGAGGGGGCGAATGTAGGGGGAGGGGAGAATGTAGGGGGAGGGGGAGAATGTAGGGGAAAGGGGGAATGCAGGGGAGGGGAATATAGGGGGAATGAGGAACATAGGGGGAGGGGGAGAATGTAGAGGGAGGGGGAAATGTAGGGAGAGGATGGAATGTAGCGGGAGGGGGGAATATAGAGAGGGGGGGAATGCAGGGGGAGGGGGAATATAGGGGGAATGGGCAACGTACGGGGAGGGGGAGAATGTCGAGGGAGGGGAGATGTAGGGGAGGGTGGAATGTAGGGGAGGAGAAATGTATGGGGAGGGTGGAATGTACGGGAGGGGCAAATGTAGGGGGAGGGGGAGAATGTAGGGGGAGGGATGCATGTAGGGGAGGGGGAGAATGTAGGGGGAGGGGGGAATGTAGGGGGAAGGGGAGAATGTAGGGGAGGGGAAGAATGTAGGGGGAGGGGGGAATGCCGGGGAGCGGGGAGAATGCAGGGGAGGGGGAGAATTTCGGGGAGGGGGGAATGAATGTGGAGAGGGGAATGTAGGGGAAATGGGGAACGTAGGGGTAGGGGGAGAATGTAGAGGGAGGGGGGAATGTAGGGGGAGGGGGAATGTAGAGGGAGGGGGGAATGCAGGGTGAGGTGGAGAATGTAGGGGGAGGGAAAGAATGTAGGGGGAGGGGGAGAATGTAGGGGAGGGGGGAATATAGGGGGAGGGGGCGAATGTAGGGGAGGGGGGAATGTAGGGGGAGGGGGAGAATGTAGGGCAAAGGGGGAATGCAGGGGAGGGGGGAATATAGGGGGAATGAGGAACATAGGGGGAGGGGGAGAATGTAGAGGGAGGGGGAAATGTAGGGGGAGGAGGGAATATAGGGGGAGGGGAGAATATAGGGCGAGGGGGGAATGTAGGGGGAGAGGGGAATGTAGGGGAGAGGGGAATGTAGGGGGAGGGGGAATGTCGGTGAGGCGAGAATATCGGGGGAGGTGTGAATGTAGGGGGAGTGTAAGAATGTAGGGGGAGGGGGAATGTAGGGGAGGGTAATGTAGGGGGAGGGTGGGAATGTGGGGGGAGATGGAATGTAGGGGGGAAAATGCAGGAGGAGGGGAGAAATTGGGGGCAGAGGAGAATGTAGGGGGAGGGGAGCATGTCGAGGGAGGGAAAATGTAGAGGGAGGCGGGTATGTGGGGAGGGGGAGAAGGTGGGGGAGGAGAATGTAGGGGAAGGGGGAACGTAGAGAGAAGGGAGAATGTCGGGGGAGGGGGAGAATGAAGGGGAAGGGGGAGCATGTAGTTGGAGGGGGGAATGTAGTGGGAGGGGGAGAATGTAGGGGTAGGGGGGAATGTAGGGGGAGAGGGTGAATGTCGGGGGAGGGGCATAATGTAGGGAGTGGGGGAGAATGTAGGAGTGGGGAGAATGTAGGGGTGGGGAGTATGTAGGGGGAGGGGGAGAATGTAGGGGAGAGAGAAATGTAGAGGGAGGGGGGAATGTAGGGGGAGGGGAGAATGCCGGTGAGCGGGGAGAATGTAGGGGGAGGGGGAGAATGTCGGGGAGGGGAAATGAATGTGGAGAGGGGAATGTAGGGGGAATGGGGAACGTAGGGGAAGGGGGAGAATGTAGCGGGAGGGGGAATGTAGAGGGAGGGGGGAATGCAAGGTGAGGGGGAGAATGTAGGGGGAGGGGAAGAATGTAGGGGGAGGGGGGAATGTAGAGGGAGGGGGGAATGTAGGGGGAGGGGGTGAATGTAGGGGGAGGGGAAGAATTTAGGGGGAGGGGGAGAATGTAGGGGAGGGGGAGAATGTAGGGGAAGGGGGGAATGTAGGGGGAGGGGGCAATGTAGGGGGAGGGGTGAATGTAGGGGGAAGGGGGAGAATGTAGGGCAAAGGGGGAATGCAGGGTAGAGGGGAATATAGGGGGAATGAGGAACATAGGGGGAGGGGGAGAATGTAGAGGAGGGGGAAATGTAGGGGGAGGAGGGAATGTAGGGGGAGGGGGTAGAATGTAGAGAGAGAGGGGAATGCAGGGGGAGGGGGCATACAGGGGAATGGGGAACGTAGGGGGAGGGGGAGAATATCGAGGGAGGGAGGATGTAGGGGGAGGGGGGAATGCAGGGGGAGGGGAAATGTATCGGAGGGGGAGAATGTAGGATTAGGGGGGAATTTAGGGGGAGAGGGAGAATGTACGAGTAGGGGGGAATGTCGGGGGAGGGGGAGAATTTTAGGGGGAGGGGAAATGTAGGGGGGAGAATGTAGAGGTACGGGGGAATGTAGGGGAGGGGAGAATGTAGGGGGAATGTAGGGGGAGGGGGAGAGTGTAGGGGGAGGGGCGAATGTAGGGGAGGGGGAATGAAGGCGGAGGTGGGAATGTTGGGGGGGGAGAATACAGGGGGAGGGGAGAATGTCGGGGGAGGGGGAAAATGTAGGGGGAGGGGGGAATGTAGGGGGAGGGGAGAATGTAGGGGAGGGGGAGAATGTAGGGGAGGGGGAGAATGTCGGGGAAAGGGGGAATGCAGTGGGAGGGTGGAATGTAGGGGGAGGGGGAAATGTAGGGGGAGGGGGAGAATGCAGGGGGTGGGGGGAATGACGGGGGAGGGTGAGAATGTAGGCGAAGGGGGAGAATGAAGGGGGAGGGGGAAGGTAGGGGGAGGGGGAGAATGTAGAGGGAGGGGCAGAATGTAGGGTGAGGAGGAATGTCGGGGGAGAGGGAATGTAGGGGGAGGGGGAGAATGTAGGGGGATGTGGAGAATGTCGCAGGAGGGTAGACTGTAGGGGAGGTGACGAATGTAGGGGGAGTGGAAGAATGTCGCAGGAGGGGGGGTAGGGGGAACGTAATCGGAGGGGGGGAATGTTGGGTGTGGGGGAGAATGTAGAGGGAGGGGGCAATGTAGGGGGAGGGGAGAATGTAGGGGAGGGGGGGAATGTCGGGGGAGAGGAGAATGTAGGGGGAGGGGAAGAATGTAGGGTGTGGGGGAAATTTAGGCGGAGGGGGGAATTTAAGGGGAGGGGGAGAATGTAGGGGGAGGGGAGAATGTCGGGGGAGGGGAAGAATGTAGGAGGAGGGGGGGAATGTAGGGGACGGGGAGAATGAAGCGGGAGGGGAACAATGTAGGGGGGGAATGTAGGGGGAGGGGGAAATTTAGAGCGAGGGGGAAATTTAAGTAGAGGGGGGAATGTAGTGGGAGGGGGTAATGTAGGGGCAGGGGGAGAATCAAGGGGGAGGGGAGAATGTAGGGGGAGGGGGAGAATGTAGGGGCAGGGGGAGAATGTAGGGGAGGGGGAGAATGAAGTGGGACGGGAGAATGTAGGGGGAGCGGGAGAATGTATGGGGAGGGGGGGAATGTAGCGGGAGGGGGAGAATGTATGGGGAGGGGTGGAATGTAGGGGGAGGGGGGGTGTATAGGGGGAGGGGGAGAATGTAGGGGGAGGGTGGAATGTAGGGGGAGGGGGGAATGTAGTGGGAGGGGAAGAATGTCGGGGGAGGGGGGAATGTAGGGAGAGTGGGGAATGTCCGGGGGAGGGGGAGAATATAGGGGTAGGGGGGAATGTAGGGGGAGGGGGAGAATGTAGGGGGAGGGGGGAAAGTAGGAGGAGGGGGCGAATGTAGGGGAGGGGAGAATGTAGGGGGAGGGGGAGAATGTAGGGGAAAGGGGGAATGCAGGGGAGGGGGAATATAGGGGGAATGAGGAACATAGGGGGAGGGGGAGAATGTAGAGGGAGGGGGAAATGTAGGGAGAGGATGGAATGTAGCGGGCGGGGGGAATATAGAGAGGGGGGAATGCAGGGGGAGGGGGAATATAGGGGGAATGGGCAACGTACGGGGAGGGGGAGAATGTCGAGGGAGGGGAGATGTAGGGGAGGGTGGAATGTAGGGGGAGGAGAAATGTATGGGGAGGGTGGAATGTACGGGAGGGGGAAATGTAGGGGGAGGGGGAGAATGTAGGGGGAGGGGTGCATGTAGGGGAGGGGGAGAATGTAGGGGGAGGGGGGAATGTAGGGGGAAGGGGAGAATGTAGGGGGAGGGGAAGAATGTAGGGGGAGGGGGGAATGCCGGGGAGCGGGGAGAATGCAGGGGAGGGGGAGAATTTCGGGGAGGGGGGAATGAATGTGGAGAGGGGAATGTAGGGGGAATGGGGAACGTAGGGGAAGGTGGAGAATGTAGAGGGAGGGGGGAATGTAGGGGAGGGGGAATGTAGAGGGAGGGGGGAATGCAGGGTGAGGTGGAGAATGTAGGGGGAGGGAAAGAATGTAGGGGGAGGGGGAGAATGTAGGGGAGGGGGGAATGTAGGGGGAGGGGGCGAATGTAGGGGAGGGGGGAATGTAGGGGGAGGGGGAGAATGTAGGGCAAAGGGGGAATGCAGGGGAGGGGGGAATATAGGGGGAATGAGGAACATAGGGGGAGGGGGAGAATGTAGGGGGAGGAGGGAATGTAGGGGGAGGGGAGAATATAGGGCAAGGGGGGAATGTAGGGGGAGAGGGGAATGTAGGGGAGAGGGGAATGTAGGGGGAGGGGGAATGTCGGGGAGGGGAGAATATCAGGGGGAGGTGTGAATGTAGGGGGAGTGTGAGAATGTAGGGGGAGGGGGAATGTAGGGGAGGGTAATGTAGGGGGAGGGTGGGAATGTGGGGGGAGATGGAATGTAGGTGGGAAAATGCAGGAGGAGGGGAGAAATTGGGGGCAGAGGGGAATGTAGGGGGAGGGGAGCATGTCGAGGGAGGGGGAATGTAGAGGGAGGCGGGTATGTGGGGAGGGGGAGAAGGTGGGGGAGGAGAATGTAGGGGGAGGGGGGAATGTAGGGGGAATGGAGAATGTCAGGGGAGGGGGAGAATGAAGGGGGAGGGGGAGCATGTAGGTGGAGGAGGGGAATGTGGGGCAAGGGGGGAATGTAGGCTGGGAAATCTAGGAGGAGCAGAGAAATTGGGGTAGAGGGGAATGTAGAGGGAGGGAAGAATGTAGAGGGAGGCGGGTATGTGGCGAGGGGGAGAAGGTGGGGGAGGAGAATGTAGGCGTAGGGTGAACGTAATGAGAAGGGAGAATGTCGGGGGAGGGGGAGAATGAAGGGGAAGGGGGAGCATGTAGTTGGAGGGGGGAATGTAGGGGGAGGGGGAGAATGTAGGGGTAGGGGGGAATGTAGGGGGAGAGGGTGAATGTCGGGGAGGGGCATAATGTAGGGGGTGGGGGAGAATGTAGGAGTGGGGAGAATGTAGGGGTGGGGAGTATGTAGGGGGAGGGGGAGAATGTAGGGGAGAGGGAAATGTAGAGGGAGGGGGGAATGTAGGGGGAGGGGGAGAATGCCGGTGAGCGGGGAGAATGTAGGGGGAGGGGAGAATGTCGGGGAGGGGGGAATGAATGTGGAGAGGGGAATGTAGGGGGAATGGGGAACGTAGGAGAAGGGGGGGAATGTAGAGGGAGGGGGGAATGTAGGGGGAGAGGGGAATGTAGGGGGAGCGGGAGAATGTAGGGCAAAGGGGGAATGCAGGGTAGAGGGGAATATAGGGGGAATGAGGAACATAGGGGGAGGGGGAGAATGTAGAGGGAGGGGGAAATGTAGGGGGAGGAGGGAATGTAGGGGGAGGGGGTAGAATGTAGAGAGAGGGGGGAATGCAGGGGGAGGGGGCATACAGGGGGAATGGGGAACGTAGGGGGAGGGGGAGAATATCGAGGGAGGGGGGATGTAGGGGGAGGGGGGAATGCAGAGGGAGGGGAAATGTATGGGAGGGGGAGAATGTAGGGGGAGGGGGGAATGTAGGGGGAGGGGGAGAATGTAGGGGGAGGGGGGATTGTAGGGGGACGGGCAGAATGTAGGGGATGGGGGGCATGTAGGGGGAGGGGGAGAATGTAGGATTAGGGGGGAATTTAGGGGGAGAGGGAGAATGTACGAGTAGGGGGGAATGTAGGGGGAGGGGGAGAATGTAGGGGGGAGGGGGAATGTGGGGGGGGAGAATGTAGGGGGACGGGGGAATGTAGGGGGAGGGGGAGAATGTAGGGGGAGGGGAGAATGTAGGGGGAGGGGGAATGAAGGCGGAGGGGGGAATGTTGGGGGAGGGAGAATGCAGGGGGGGGAGAATGTAGGGGGAGGGGGAGAATGTAGGGAGAGGGGGGAATGTAGGGGGAGGGGAGAATGTAGGGGAGGGGGAGAAAGTTAGGGGAGGGGGAGAATGTCGGGGAAAGGGGGAATGCAGTGGGAGGGTGGAATGTAGGGGGAGGGGGAAATGTAGGGGGAGGGGCAGAATGTAGGGGGAGGGGGGACAATGTCGCGGAAGGGGTAGACTGTAGGGGGAGGTGGAGAATGTAGGGCAAGTGGAAGAATGTCGCAGGAGGGGGGAATTTTGGGGGAGGGGGTAGGGGGAACGTAGTCAGAGGGGGGAATGTTGGGGGTGGGGGAGAATGTAGAGGGAGGGGGCAATGTAGGGGGAGGGGAGAATGTAGGGGGAGGGTGGAATGTAGTGGGAGGGGGGAATGTAGGGGGAGGGGGAGAATCAAGGGGGAGGGGAGAATGTAGGGGGAGGGGGAGAATGTAGGGGCAGGGGGAGAATGTAGGGGAGGGGGAGAATGAAGGGGGACGGGAGAATGTAGGGGGAGCGGGAGAATGTATGGGGAGGGGGGAATGTAACGGGAGGGGGAGAATGTAGGGGGAGGGGTGGAATGTAGTGGGAGGGGGTGTATAGGGGGAGGGGGAGAATGTAGGGGGAGGGTGGAATGTAGGGGGAGGGGGGAATGTAGTGGGAGGGGAAGAATGTCGGGGGAGGGGGGAATGTAGGGGGAGTGGGGAATGTAGGGGGAGGGGGAGAATATAGGGGTAGGGGGGAATGTAGGGGGAGGGGGAGAATGTAGGGGGAGGGGGAGAATGTAGGGGAAAGGGGGAATGCAGGGGAGGGGGGAATATAGGGGGAATGAGGAACATAGGGGGAGGGGGAGAATGTAGAGGGAGGGGGAAATGTAGGGGGAGGAGGGAATGTAGGGGGAATGGGCAATGTACCGGGAGGGGGAGAATGTCGAGGGAGGGGAGATGTAGGGGAGGGGGGAATGTAGGGGGAGGGGAAATGTATGGGGAGGGTGGAATGTACGGGAGGGGGAAATGTATGGGGAGGGGGAGAATGTAGGGGGAGGGGGGAATGCCGGGGGAAGGGGAGAATGTAGGGGGAGGGGAAGAATGTAGGGGGAGGGGGGAATGCCGGGGAGCGGGGAGAATGCAGGGGAGGTAGAGAATTTCGGGGAGGAGGGAATGAATGTGGAGAGGGAAATGTAGGGGGAATGGGGAACGTAGGGGAAGAGGGAGAATGTAGAGGGAGGGGGGAATGTAGGGGGAGGGGGAATGTAGAGGGAGGGGGGAATGCAGGGTGAGGTGTAGAATGTAGGGGGAGGGAAAGAATGTAGGGGGAGGGGGAGAATGTAGGGGAGGGGGGAATGTAGGGGGAGGGGGCGAAAGTTGGGGAGGGGAAAATGTAGGAGGAGGGGGAGAATGTAGGGCAAAGGGGGAATGCAGGGGAGGGGGGAATATAGGGGGAATGAGGAACATAGGGGGAGGGGGAGAATGTAGAGGGAGGGGGAAATGTAGGGGGAGGAGGGAATGTAGGGGGAGGGGGGAATGTAGAGAGAGGTGGGAATGCAGGGGGAGGTGGAATATAGGGGGAATGGGGAACGTAGGGGGAGGGGCAGAATGTCGAGGGAGGGGGGATGTAGGGGAAGGGGGGAATGTAGGGGGAGGGGAAATGTATGGGGAGGGTGGAATGTACGGGAGAGGGAAATGTAGGGGGAGAATGTAGGGCTGGGGCGCATGTAGGGGAGGGGGAGAATGTAGGGGGAGGGGGAGAATGTAGGGAGAGGGGGTAATTTAGGGGGAGAGGGAGAATGTACAGGTAGGAGGGAATGTAGGGGGAGGGGGAGAATGTAGGGGGAGGAGGAATGTAGGGGAGGGGAGAATGTAGGGGGAAGGAGGAATGTAGGGGGAGGGGGAGAATGTAGGGGGGGGAGAATGTAGGGGGAGGGGGAATGAAGGCGGAGGGGGGAATGTTGGGGGAGGGAGAATGCAGGGGGAGGGGGGAATGTAGGGGAAGGGGAGAATGTAGGGGGAGGGTGAGAATGTAGGGGGAGGGGGGAATGTAGGGGGAGGGGGAGAATGTAGGGGGAGGGGGAGAATGTAGGGGGAAGGGGGAATGCAGTGGGAGGGTGGAATGTAGGGGGAGGGGTAAATGTAGGGGGAGGGGGAGAATGTAGGGGGATGGGGAATGTAGGGGGAGCGGGGGAATGTAGAGGGAGGGGAGAATGTAGGGGGGAGGGGAAATGTAGGAGGAGGGGGAGAATGTAGGGGAAGGGGGAATGCAGGGGAGGGGGGAATATAGGGGGAATGAGGAACATAGGGGGAGGGGGAGAATGTAGAGGGAGGGGGAAATGTAGAGGGAGGGGAAATGTAGGGGGAGGAGGGAATGTAGGGGGAGGGGGGAATGCAGGGGGAGGTGGAATATAGGGGGAATGGGGAACGTAGGGGGAGGGGCAGAATGTCGAGGGAGGGGGGATGTAGGGGAAGGGGTGAATATAGGGGGAGGGGAAATGTATGGGGAGGGTGGAATGTACGGGAGAGGGAAATGTAGGGGGAGAATGTAGGGCTGGGGCGCATGTAGGGGAGGGGGAGAATGTAAGGGGGAGGGGGAGAATGTAGGGAGAGGGGGTAATTTAGGGGGAGAGGGAGAATGTACAGGTAGGAGGGAATGTAGGGGGAGGGGGAGAATGTAGGGGGAGGAGGAATGTAGGGGAGGGGAGAATGTAGGGGGAAGGAGGAATGTAGGGGGAGGGGGAGAATGTAGGGGGGGGAGAATGTAGGGGGAGGGGGAATGAAGGCGGAGGGGGGAATGTTGGGGGAGGGAGAATGCAGGGGGAGGGGGGAATGTAGGGGGAGGGTGAGAATGTAGGGGGAGGGGGGAATGTAGGGGGAGGGGGAGAAATGTAGGGGGAGGGGGAGAATGTAGGGGGAAGGGGGAATGCAGTGGGAGGGTGGAATGTAGGGGGAGGGGTAAATGTAGGGGGAGGGGAGAATGTAGGGGGATGGGGAATGTAGGGGGAGCGGGGAATGTAGAGGGAGGGGAGAATGTAGGGGGAGGGGAGAATGTAGGGGGAGGGGAGAATGTAGGGGAAGGGGGAATGTAGGGGGAGGGGAGAATGTAGGGGGAGAGGGAGAATGTAGGGCGAGGGGAAGAATGGAGAGGAGGGGGAGAATGTAGGGGGAGGGGGGAATGTCGGTGGAGGGGGAGAATGTAGGGGAGGGGGAATGTAGGGGAGGGGAGAATATAGGGCGAGGGGGGAATGTAAGGGGAGAGGGGAATGTAGGGGAGAGGGGAATGTAGGGGGAGTGGGAATGTCGGGGAGGGGAGAATATCGGGGGAGGTGCGAATGTAGGGGGAGTGTGAGAATGTAGGGGGAGGGGGAATATAGGGGAGGGTAATGTAGGGGGAGGGTGGGAATGTGGGGGGAGATGGAATGTAGGGGGGGAAATGCAGCAGGAGGGGAGAAATTGGGGTGAGAGGGGAATGTAGGGGGAGGGGAGCATGTAGAGGGAGGGGGGTATGTGGGGAGGGGGAGAAGGTGGGGGAGGAGAATGTAGGGGGAGGGGGAATGTAGGGGGAAGGGAGAATGTCGGGGAGGGGGAGAATGAAGGGGAAGGGGGAGCATGTAGGGGGAGGGGCAAATGTAGAGGGAAGGGGAGAATGAAGGGGGAGGGGGAGAATGTCGGGGGAGGGGCGAATGTAGGGGGAGGGGGAGAATGTAGAGGGAGGGAGAAAGTAGGTGGAGGGGGGAATGTAGGGGGAAGGCAAAATGTCGGGGGAGGGGGGAGAATGTAAGGGGAGGAGCAATGAAGTGGTAGGGGGCGAATGTAGAGGGAGGGGGGAATATAGGGGGAGGGGGAATGTAGGGGGAGGGGGAGAATGTAGAGGGAGGGGTGAATGTAGGGGGATGGGTAATGTAGGGGGATGGGGGAATGTATGGGGAGGGGAGAATGTAGGGGGAGGGGGAAAATGTAGGGGGAGGAGTAGAATGTCAGAGGAGGGGGAATGTAGGGGGAGGGGGTAGGGGCAACGTAGTCGGAGGGGGGAATGTTGGGGGTGGCGGAGAACGTAGATGGAGGGGGCAATGTAGGGTGAGGGGAGAATGTAGGGGAGGGGGGAATGTAGGGGGAGTGGTAGAATGTAGGGGGAGGGGGAATGTAGGAGGAGCGGGGAATGTAGAGGGAGGGGGAATGTAGGGGTTGGGGAGAATGTAGCGGTAGGGGTAATGTAGGGGGGGAGAATGTAGGGGGAGGGGGAATATAGGGGGAGGGGATAATGTCGGGGGAGGGGAGAATGTAGGGGGATGGTGAGAATGTAGGGGAGGGGGGATGTAGGGGAGGGGAGAATATAGGGGGAGGGGGGGAATGTAGGGGGTGAGGGGAATGTAGGGGGAGGGGGAATGTAGGGGAGGGGAGAATATCAGGGGAGGGGGGAATGTAGGGGGAGGGGGAGAATGTAGGGGGAGGGGGAATGTAGGGGGTGGGGGGAATGTAGGGGGAGTGGCGAATGAAGGGGGAGGAGGAGAATGTAGGGGGAGGGGAGAATGTAGGGGGGAAGAGAATGTCGGGGTAGGGGAGAATGTAGGGGGAGTGGGGAATGAAGGGGGAGGGGGAGAATGTAGGGGGATGGGGGAATGTAGGGGATGGGGAGAATGATGGGGAGGGGCAGATGGAGGGGGAGGGGAGAATGTAGGGGGAGTGGGGAATGAAGTGGCGGGGGAGAATGTCGGGGGAGGGGGAAATTTAGGGGGAGGGGGAATTTAAGGGGAGGGGGATAATTTAGGGGAGGGGAGAATGTAGGGAGAGGGGAAGAATGTAGGGGGTGGGGGAAATTTAGGCGGAGGGGTGAATTTAAGGGGAGGGGGAGAATGTAGGGGGAGGGGAGAATGTCGGGGGGAGGGGATGAATGTAGGGGGAGGGGGAAATTTAGGGTGAGGGGGGAATTTAAGTGGAGGTGGGAAGGTAGGGGGAGGTGGGAATGTAGGGGGAGGGGGAGAATCAAGGGGGAGGGGGGAATGTAGGGGGAGGGGGAGAATGTAGGGGCAGGGGGCGAATGTAGGAGAGGGAGAGAATGAAGGGGGACGGGAGAATGTAGGGGGAGGGGGAGAATGTAGGGGAGGATGGAATGTAGAGGGAGGGGGAGAATGTAGGGGGAGGGGTGGAATGTAGGGGGAGGGGGTGTATAGGGGGAGGGGGAGAATGTATGGGGAGGGTGGAATGTAGAATGTAGGGGGAGGGGGGAATGTAGTGGGAGGGGAAGAATGTCGGGGGAGGGGGGAAAGTCGGGGGAGTGGGGAATGTAGGGGGAGGGGGAGAATGTAGAGGTAGGGGGCAATGTAGGGTAGGGGGAGAATGTCAAGGGAGGGGGCGAATGTAGTGGGAGGGGGGAATGTAGGGGGAGTAGGAGAATGTAGGGGTAGGGGGGAATGTAGGGGGAGGGGGAGAGGGTGAATGTAGGGGGAGGGGCATAATGAAGGGGGAGGGGGAGAATGTAGGAGTGGGGAGAATGTAGGGAGTGGGGAGTATGTAGGGGGAGGGGGAGAATGTAGGGGAGGGGGGAATGTAGAGGGAGGGGGTAATGTAGGGGGAGGGGAGAATGCCAGGGAGCGGGGAGAATGCAGGGGGAGGGGAAGAATGTCGGGGAGGGGGGAATGAATGCGGAGAGGGGAATGAAGGGGGAATGGGGCACATAGGGGGAGGGGGGAATGTAGAGAGAGGGGGGAATGCAGGGGGAGGGGGAATATAGGGGTTTTATAGGGGGAATGGGGAATGTAGGGGGAGGGGAAATGTATGGGGAAGGTGGAATGTACGGGAGGGGGAAATGTAGGGGGAGGGGGAGAATGTAAGGGGAGGGGTGCATGTAGGGGAGGGGGAGAATGTAGGGTGAGGGGGGAATGTAGGGGGAGGGTGGAATGTAGAATGTAGGGGGAGGGGGGAATGTAGTGGGAGGGGAAGAATGTCGGGGGAGGGGGGGAATGTAGGGGGAGTGGGGAATGTAGGGGGAGGGGGAGAATGTAGGGGTCGGGGGAATGTAGGGGGAGGGGGAGAATGTCAAGGGAGGGGGCGAATGTAGTGGGAGGGGGGAATGTAGGGGGAGTGGGAGAATGTAGGTCGAGGGGGGAATGTAGGGGGAGGGGGAGAGGGTGAATGTAGGGGGATGGGCATAATGAAGGGGGAGGGGGAGAATGTAGGAGTGGGGAGAATGTAGGGGGTGGGGAGTATGTAGGGGGAGGGTGAGAATGTAGTGGAGGGGAAATGTAGAGGGAGGGGGGAATGTAGGGGGAGGGGAGAATGACGGGGAGCGGGGAGAATGCAGGGGGAGGGGAAGAATGTGGGGGAGGGGGGAATGAATGCGGAGAGGGGAATGTAGGGGGAATGGGAAACGTAGGGGGAGGGGGGAATGTAGAGAGAGGGGGGAATGCAGGGGGAGGGGGAATATAGGGGGAATGGGGAATATATGGGGAGGGGGGAGAATGTCGAGGGAGGGGGGATGTAGGGGGATGGGGGGAATGTAGGGGGAGGGGAAATGTATGGGGAGGGTGGAATGTACGGGATGGGGAAATGTCGGGGGAGGGGGAGAATGTAGGCGGAGGGGTGCATGTTGGGGAGGGGGAGAATGTAGGGGGATGGGGGAATGTAGGGGATGGGGAGAATGATGGGGAGGGGCAGATGGAGGGGGAGGGGAGAATGTAGGGGGAGTGGGGAATGAAGTGGCGGGGGAGAATGTCGGGGGAGGGGGAAATTTAGGGGGAGGGGGAATTTAAGGGGAGGGGGATAATTTAGGGGAGGGGAGAATGTAGGGAGAGGGGAAGAATGTAGGGGGTGGGGGAAATTTAGGCGGAGGGGGGAATTTAAGGGGAGGGGGAGAATGTAGGGGGAGGGGAGAATGTCGGGGGGAGGGGATGAATGTAGGGGGAGGGGGAATGTAGGGGACGGGGAGAATGAAGGGGTGGGGGACAATGTAGGGGAGGTGAATGTAGGGGGAGGGGGAAATTTAGGGTGAGGGGGGAATTTAAGTGGAGGTGGGAAGGTAGGGGGAGGTGGGAATGTAGGGGGAGGGGGAGAATCAAGGGGGAGGGGGGAATGTAGGGGGAGGGGGAGAATGTAGGGGCAGGGGGCGAATGTAGGGGAGGGAGAGAATGAAGGGGGACGGGAGAATGTAGGGGGAGCGGGAGAATGTATGGGGAGGGGGGAATGTAGCGGGAGGGGGAGAATGTAGGGGGAGGGGTGGAATGTAGGGGGAGGGGGTGTATAGGGGGAGGGGGAGAATGTATGGGGAGGGTGGAATGTAGAATGTAGGGGGAGGGGGGAATGTAGTGGGAGGGGAAGAATGTCGGGGGAGGGGGGAAAGTCGGGGGAGTGGGGAATGTAGGGGGAGGGGGAGAATGTAGAGGTAGGGGGCAATGTAGGGTAGGGGGAGAATGTCAGGGGAGGGGGCGAATGTAGTGGGAGGGGGGAATGTAGGGGGAGTAGGAGAATGTAGGGGTAGGGGGGAATGTAGGGGGAGGGGGAGAGGGTGAATGTAGGGGGAGGGGCATAATGAAGGGGGAGGGGGAGAATGTAGGAGTGGGGAGAATGTAGGGAGTGGGGAGTATGTAGGGGGAGGGGGAGAATGTAGGGGAGGGGGGAATGTAGAGGGAGGGGGTAATGTAGGGGGAGGGGAGAATGCCAGGGAGCGGGGAGAATGCAGGGGGAGGGGAAGAATGTCGGGGAGGGGGGAATGAATGCGGAGAGGGGAATGAAGGGGGAATGGGGCACATAGGGGGAGGGGGGAATGTAGAGAGAGGGGGGAATGCAGGGGGAGGGGGAATATAGGGGTTTTATAGGGGGAATGGGGAATGTAGGGGGAGGGGAAATGTATGGGGAAGGTGGAATGTACGGGAGGGGGAAATGTAGGGGGAGGGGGAGAATGTAAGGGGAGGGGTGCATGTAGGGGAGGGGGAGAATGTAGGGTGAGGGGGGAATGTAGGGGGAGGGTGGAATGTAGAATGTAGGGGGAGGGGGGAATGTAGTGGGAGGGGAAGAATGTCGGGGAAGGGGGGGAATGTAGGGGGAGTGGGGAATGTAGGGGGAGGGGGAGAATGTAGGGGTCGGGGGAATGTAGGGGGAGGGGGAGAATGTCAAGGGAGGGGGCGAATGTAGTGGGAGGGGGGAATGTAGGGGGAGTGGGAGAATGTAGGTCGAGGGGGGAATGTAGGGGGAGGGGGAGAGGGTGAATGTAGGGGGATGGGCATAATGAAGGGGGAGGGGGAGAATGTAGGAGTGGGGAGAATGTAGGGGGTGGGGAGTATGTAGGGGGAGGGTGAGAATGTAGTGGAGGGGAAATGTAGAGGGAGGGGGGAATGTAGGGGGAGGGGAGAATGACGGGGAGCGGGGAGAATGCAGGGGGAGGGGAAGAATGTGGGGGAGGGGGGAATGAATGCGGAGAGGGGAATGTAGGGGGAATGGGAAACGTAGGGGGAGGGGGGAATGTAGAGAGAGGGGGGAATGCAGGGGGAGGGGGAATATAGGGGGAATGGGGAATATATGGGGAGGGGGGAGAATGTCGAGGGAGGGGGGATGTAGGGGGATGGGGGGAATGTAGGGGGAGGGGAAATGTATGGGGAGGGTGGAATGTACGGGATGGGGAAATGTCGGGGGAGGGGGAGAATGTAGGCGGAGGGGTGCATGTTGGGGAGGGGGAGAATGTAGGGGGAGGGGGGAATGAAGGGGGAGGGGGAGAATGCAGGGGGAGGGGGAGAATGTAGGGGGAGGGGGGAATGTAAGGGGAGGGGGAGAATGTATGGGGAGGGGGGAATGTAGGGTGAGTGGGAGAATGTAGGGGTCGGGGGGAATGTAGGGGGAGGGACATAATGAAGGGGGAGGGGGAGAATGTAGGAGTGGGGAGAATGCAGGGAGTGGGGAGTATGTAGGGGGAGGGGGAGAACGTAGGGGAGGGGGGAATGTAGAGGGAGGGGGGAATGTAGGGGCAGGGGAGAATGCCGGGGAGCGGGGAGAATGCAGGGGGAGGGGGAGAATGTCGGGGAGTGGGGAATGAATGCGGAGAGGGGAATATAGGGGGAATGGGGAACATAGGGGGAGGGGGGAATGTAGGGGGAGTGGGAGAATGTAGGTGGAGGGGGAGAGGGTGAATGTAGGGGGAGGGGCATAATGAAGGGGGAGGGGGAGAATGTAGGAGTGGGGAGAATGTAGGGGGTGGGGAGTATGTAGGGGGAGGGGGAGAATGTAGGGGAGGGGGGAATGTAGAGGGAGGGGGGAATGTAGGGGGAGGGGAGAATGCCGGGGAGCGGGGAGAATGCAGGGGGAGGGGAAGAATGTGGGGGAGGGGGGAATGAATGCGGAGAGGGGAATGCAGGGGGAATGGGGAACGTAGGGGGAGGGGGGGATGTAGAGAGCGGGGGGAATGCAGGGGGAGGGGGAATATAGGGGGAATGGGGAATGTAGGGGAGGGGGGAGAATGTCGAGGGAGGGGGGATGTAGGGGGAGGCGGGAATGTAGGGGGAGGGGAAATGTATGTGGAGGGTGGAATGTACGGGATGGGGAAATATAGGGGGAGGGGGAGAATGTAGGGGGAGGGGTGCATGTAGGGGAGGGGGAGAATGTAGTGGGAGGGGTGAATGAAGGGGGAGGGGAGAATGTAGGGGGAGGGGGAGAATGTAGGGGGAGGGGGGAATGTAGGGGGAGGGGGAGAATATAGGGGGAGGGGGGGTTGTAGGGGGACGGGGAGAATGTAGGATTAGGGGGGAATGTAGGGGGAGGTGGAGAATGTAGGGGGATGGAGAATGTCGGGGGAGGGGGGAATGTTGGGGGAGGGGGGTGTATAGGGGGAGTGGGAGAATGTATGGGGAGGGTGTAATGTAGAATGTAGGGGGAGGGGGGAATGTAGTGGGAGGGGAAGAATGTCGGGGGAGGGGGGAAAGTAGGGGGAGTGGGGAATGTAGGGGGAGGGGGAGAATATAGAGGTAGGGGGGAATGTAGGATAGGGGGAGAATGTCAGGGGAGGGGGCGAATGTAGTGGGAGGGGGGAATGTAGGGGGAGTGGGAGAATGTAGGGGTAGGGGGGAATGTAGGGGGAGGGGGAGAGGGTGAATGTAGGGGGAGGGGCATAATGAAGGGGGAGGGGGAGAATGTAGGAGTGGGGAGAATGTAGGGAGTGGCGAGTATGTAGGGGGAGGGGGAGAATGTAGGGGAGGGGGGAATGTAGAGGGAGGGGGTAATGTAGGGGGAGGGGAGAATGTAGGGGGAGGGGGAGAATGTAGGGGGCAGGGGAGAATGTAGGGGAAAGGGGGAATGCAGTGGAAGGGTGGAATGTAGGGGGAGGGGGAAATGTAGGGGGAGGGAGAGAATGTAGGGGGAGGGGGGAATGTAGGGGGAGGGTGAGAATGTAGGGGAAGGGGGAGAATGTAGGGGGAGGGGGAATGTAGGCGGAGGGGGAGAATGTAGAGGGAGGGGCAGAATGTCGCAGAAGGGGGGAATGTTGGGGGAGGGGGTAGGGAGAACGTAGTCGGAGGTGGGAATGTTGCGGGTGGGGGAGAATGTAGAGGGAGGGGGCAATGTAGTGGGAGGGGAGAATGTAGGGGAGGGGGGAATGTAGGGGGAGGGGGGAATGTAGGGGCAGGGGAGAATGCCGGGGAGCGGGGTGAATGCAGGGGGAGGGGGAGAATGTCGGGGAGTGGGGAATGAATGCGGAGAGGGGAATGTAGGGGGAATGGGGAACATAGGGGGAGGGGGAAATGTAGGGGGAGTGGGAGAATGTAGGTGGAGGGGGAGAGGGGGAATGTAGGGGGAGGGGCATAATGAAGGGGGAGGGGGAGAATGTAGGAGTGGGGAGAATGTAGTGGGTGGGGAGTATGTAGGGTGAGGGGGGAATGTAGAGGGAGGGGGAATGTAGGGGGAGGGGAGAATGCCGGGGAGCGGGGAGAATGCAGGGGGAGGGGAAGAATGTGGGGGAGGGGGGAATGAATGCGGAGAGGGGAATGCAGGGGGAATGGGGAACGTAGGGGGAGGGGGGGATGTAGAGAGCGGGGGGAATGCAGGGGGAGGGGGAATATAGGGGGAATGGGGAATGTAGGGGGAGGGGGGAGAATGTCGAGGGAGGGGGGATGTAGGGGGAGGGGAGAATGTAGGGGGAGGGGAAATGTATGGGGAGGGTGGAATGTACGGGATGGGGAAATGTAGGGGGAGGGGGAGAATGTAGGGGGAGGGGTGCATGTAGGGGAGGGGGAGAATGTAGGGGGAGGGATGAATGAAGGGGGAGGGGAGAATGTAGGGGGAGGGGGAGAATGTAGGGGGAGGGGGGAATGTAGGGGAGGGGGAGTTGTAGGGGGACGGGGAGAATGTAGGATTAGGGGGGAATGTAGGGGGAGGGGGAGAATGTAGGGGGAGGGGGAATTTAGGGGGGAGAATTTAGGGGGAGGGGGGAATGTAGGAGAGGGGGAGAATGTAGGGGGAAGGGGGGAATGTAGGGGGAGGGGGAGAATGTAGGGGGAGGGGAGATTGTAGTGGGAGGGGGAATGAATGCGGAGGGGGGAATGTTGGGGGAGGGAGAATGCAGGGGGAGGGGGGAATGTAGGGGGAGGGGTATATGTAGGGGGAGGTGGAGAATGTAGGGGGAGGTGGGAATGTTGGGGGAGGGGGGTGTATAGGGGGAGGGGGAGAATGTATGGGGAGGGTGGAATGTAGAATGTAGCGGGAGGGGGGAATGTAGTGGGAGGGGAAGAATGTCGGGGGAGGGGGGAAAGTAGGGGGAGTGGGGAATGTAGGGGGAGGGGGAGAATGTAGAGGTAGGGGGGAATGTAGGGGGAGGTGGAGAGGGTTAATGTAGGGGGAGGGGCATAATGAAGGGGGAGGGGGAGAATGTAGGAGTGGGGAGAATGTAGGGAGTGGGGAGTATGTAGGGGGAGGGGGAGAATGTAGGGGAGGGGGGAATGTAGAGGGAGGGGGTAATGTAGGGGGAGGGGATAATGTAGGGGGAGGGGGAGAATGTAGGGGGCAGGGGAGAATGTAGGGGAAAGGGGGAATGCAGTGGGAGGGTGGAATGTAGGGGGAGGGGGAAATGTAGGGGGAGGGGGAGAATGTAGGGGGAGGGGGAATGTCGGGGGAGGGTGAGAATGTAGGGGAAGGGGAGAATGTAGGGGGAGGGGGAATGTAGGCGGAGGGGGAGAATGTAGAGGGAGGGGCAGAATGTAGGGTGAGGGGGAATGTAGGGGGAGAGGGAATGTAGGGGAGGGGGAGAATGTAGGGGGAGGGTGAGAATGTAGGGGGAGGGGGAGAATGTCGCGGGAGGGGTAGACTGTAGGGGAAGGTGGAGAATGTATGGGGAGGGGAAGAATGTCGCAGAAGGGGGGAATGTTGGGGGAGGGGGTAGGGGGAACGTAGTCGGAGGGGGGAATGTTGGGGGTGGGGGAGAATGTAGAGGGAGGGGGAATGTAGGGGGAGGGATAATGTCGGGGGAGGGGAGAATGTAGTGGGAGGGGAGAATGTCGGTGGAGAGGGAATGTAGGGGGAGTGGAAAATGTAGGGGGAGGGGGAGAATGTAGGGGGAGGGGAAGAATGTAGTGGAGGGGGAGAATGTCGGGGGAGCGGGGATTGTCGGGGGAGGGGGAGAATGAAGTCGGAGGGGGAGAATGTAGGGGGAGGGGTAATGAAGTGGTAGGGGGAGAATGTAGAGGGAGGGGGGAATATAGGGGGAGGGGGAATGTAGGGGGAGGGGTAGAATGTAGAGGGAGGGGGGAATGTCGGGGGAGGGGTAATGTAGGGGGAGGGGGGAATGTATGGGGAGGGGGCAATGTAGGGGGAGGGGGAGAATGTAGGGGGTGGCGTAGAATGTCGGGGGAGGGGAATGTAGCGGGAGGGGAGAAAGTAGGGGAGGGGTAGAATGTAGCGAGAGGGAGGAATGTATGGGGAGGGGGAAATGTAGGGTGATGGGGAATGTAGGGGGAGGGGGAAATGTCGGGGGAGGGGAGAATGTCGGGGGAGGGGGAGAATGTAGGGGGCGGGTGAGAATGTAGGGGGAGGGGGAGAATGTAGGGCAGGGGGGAATGTAGGGGGAGGGGGAAATGTAGGGGGATGGGGAATGTAGGGGGAGGGGGGAATGTAGGGGGAGGGGAGAATGTTGGGGGAGGGGGTGAATGTAGGGGGCGGGTGAGAATGTAGGGGGAGGGGGAGAATGTAGGGGGAGGGGGAGAATGTCGCGGGAGGGGTAGACTGTAGGGGGAGGTGGAGAATGTAGGGGGAGGGAAAGAATGTTGCAGAAGGGAGGAATGTTGGGGGAAGGGGTAGGGGGAACGTAGTCGGAGGGGGGAATGTTGGGGGTGGTGGAGAATGTAGAGGGAGGGGCAGAATGTAGGGTGAGGGAGAGTGTAGGGGGAGAGGGAATGTAGGGGGAGGGGGAGAATGTAGGGGGAGGGTGAGAATGTAGGGGAAGGGGGAGTATGTAGGGGGAGGGGGAATGTAGGGGGAGGGGGAAAATGTAGAGGGAGGGGCAGAATGTAGGGTGAGGGGGAATGTAGGGGGATAGGGTGAACGTAGTCGGAGGGGGGAATGTTGGGGGTGGGGGAGAATGTTGGGGGAGGGGGAATGTTGGGGGAGCGGGGAATGTAGAGGGAGGGGGGAATGTAGGGGGAGGGGAGAATGTAGCGGAAGGGGAAATGTAGGAGGGGAGAATGTAGGGGGAGGGGGAGAATTGCGGGGGAGGGGAAGAATGTAGTGGAGTGGGAGAATGTAAGGGGAGGGGAGAATGTAGGCGGAGGGGGAGAATGTAGGGGAGGGGGAATGTAGGGGAGGGGAGAATATAGGGGGAGGAGGGAATGTAGCGGGAGAGGGAACTGTAGGGGGAGAGGGGAATGTAGGGGGAGGGGGAATGTCGTGGAGGGGAGAATATCGGGGAGGGGGGAATGTAGGGGGAGGGGGAGAATGTAGGGGGAGGGGGAATGTAGGGGAGGGTAATGTCGGGGGAGTGTGGGAATGTGGGGGGAGATGGAATGTAGGGGGGGAAATGTAGGAGGAGGGGAGAAATTGGGGGGAGAGGGGAATGTAGGGGGAGGGGAGAATGTAGGGGGAGGGGGAATGTAGAGGGAGGGGGGTATGTGGGGAGGCGGAGAAGGTGGGGGAGGAGAATGTAGGGGGAGGGGGGAATGTAAGGGGACGGGAGAATGTCGGGGGAGGGGGCGAATGAAGGGGGAGGGGGAGCATGTAGGGGGAGGTGCGAATTTAGGTGGAGGGGGAGAATGAAGGCAAAGGAGGAGAATGTAGGGGGAGGGGTAATGAAGTGGTAGGGGGAGAATGTAGAGGGAGAGAGGAATATAGGGGGAGGGGGAATGTAGGGGGAGGGGGAGAATGTCGCGGGAGGGGTAGACTATAGGGGGAGGTGGAGAATGTAGGGGGAGGGGAAGAATGTCGCAGGAGGGGGGAATTTTGGGGGAGTGGGTAGAGGAAACGTAGTCGGAGGGTGCAATGTAGGGGGAGGGGAGAATGTAGGGGAGGGGGGAATGTAGGGGGAGTGGGAGAATGTAGGGGGAGCGGGAATATAGGGGGAGCGGGGAATGTAGAGGGAGGGGGAATGTAGGGGGAGGGGAGAATGTAGCGGAAGGGGAGAATATCGGGGGAGGGGGGAATGTAGGGGGAGGGGGAGAATGTAGGGGTAGGGGGAATGTAGGGGAGGGTAAAGTAGGGGAAGGGTGGGAATGTGGGGGGAGATGGAATGTAGGGGGGGAAATGTAGGAGGAGGGGAGAAATTTGGGGGAGAGGGGAATGTAGGGGGAGGGGAGAATGTCGGGGGAGGGGTCGAATGAAGGGGGAGGGGGAGCATGTAGGGGGAGGGGCGAATGTAGGGGGAGGGGGAGAATGAAGGCGGAGGGGGAGAATGTAGGGGGAGGGGTAGTGAAGTGGTAGGGGGAGAATGTAGAGGGAGGGGGAATATAGGGGGAGGGGGAATGTAGGGGGAGGGGGAGAATGTAGGGGAAGGGGAAGAATGTAGTGGAGGGGGAGAATGTAGGGGGAGGGGGGAATGTAGGCGGAGGGGGAGAATGTAGGGGAGGGGAAATGTAGGGGAGGGGAGAATATAGGGGAGGGGGGAATGTAGGGGGAGAGGGGAATGTAGGGGGAGAGGGGAATGTAGGGGGAGGGGGAATGTCGGGGAGGGGAGCATATCGGGGGAGGGGGGAATGTATGGGGAGGGGGAGAATGTAGGGGGAGGGGGAATGTAGGGGAGGGTAATGTAGGGCGAGGGTGGGAATGTGGGGGGAGAGGGGAATGTAGGGGGAGCGGGAATATAAGGGGAGGGGGGAATGTAGGGGGAAGGGAGAATGTCGGGGGAGGGGGCGAATGAAGGGGGAGGGGGAGCATGTAAGACGAGGGGTGAATGTTGTGGGAGGGGGAGAATGAAGGCGGAGAGGGAGAATGTAGGGGGAGGGGTAATGATGTGGTAGGGCAAGAATGTAGAGGGAGGAGGGAATATAGGGGGAGGGGGAATGTAGGGGGAGGGGGCGAATGTAGAGGGAGGGGGGAATGTTGGGGGAGGGGTAATGTAGGGGAGGGGGGAATGTAGTGGGAGGGGTAGAATGTAGGGGGAGGGAGGAATGTATGGGGAGGGGGAAATGTAGGGGGATGGGGAATGTAGGGGAGGGGATAATGTAGGGGGAGGGGAGAATATAGGGGGAGGGGAAATGTAGGGGGATGGGAGAATGTAGGGGGAGGGGGAATGTAGGGGGAGGGGAGAATGTAGGGGGAGGGGGAGAATGTAGGGGGAGGGGAAGAATGTAGTGGAGGGGGAGAATGTAGGGGGAGGTGGAAATGTAGGGGGAGGGGAAGAATGTAGGGGAGGGGGGATGTAGGGGAGGGGAGAATATAGGGGGAGGGGAGAATATAGGGGGAGGGGCGGAATGTAGGGGGAGAGGGGAATGTAGGGGGAGGGGGAAACGTAGGGGGAAGGGAGAATGTCGGGGGAGTGGGAGAATGAAGGGGGAGGGGGGAGAATGTAAGGGGAGGGCTAATGAAGTGGTAGGGGGAGAATGTAGAGGGAGGGGGGAATATAGGGGAGGGGGAATGTAGGGGGAGGGGTAATGTAGGGGGAGGGGGGTATGTATGGGGAGGGGGGAATGTAGGGGGAGGGGGAGAATGTAGGGGGAGGAGTAGAATGTCAGGGGCGGGGGAATGTAGGGGAGGGGAGAAAGTAGGGGGAGAGGGAGAATGTAGGGGGAGGGGCGAATGTAGGGGGAGGGGGGAGAATATAAGGGGAGGGGTAATGAAGTGGTAGGGGTAGAATGTAGTGGGAGGGGGGAATATAGTGGGAGGGGGAATGTAGGGGGAGGGGGTGAATGTACAGGGAGGGGGGAATGTAGGGAGAGGGGTAATGTAGGGGGAGGGAGGAATGTATGGGGAGGGGGGAATGTATGGGGAGGGGGGAATGTAGGGGGAGGGTTAGAATGTAGGGGAGGGGTAGAATGTAGGAGGATGGGGCAACGTAGTTGGAGGGGAGAATGTAGGGGGAGTGGTAGAATGTAGGGGGAGGGGGGAATGTAGGGGGAGGGTGGAATGTAGGGGGACGGGTAGAATGTAGGGGGAGGGGGGAATGTAGGTGGAGGGGGGAATATAGGGGGAGAGGGGAATGAAGGAGGAGGGGAAGAATATAGGGGGAGGGGGGAATGTAGGGGGGGTAAGAATGTAGGGGGAGGGGGGAATGTAGGGGAAGGGGAGAATGTAGGGGGAGTGGGGAATGTCGGGGGAGGGGGTAGGGGGAACGTAGTCGGAGAGGGGAATGTTGGGGGTGGGGGAGAATGTAGAGGGAGGGGGCAATGTAGGGGGAGGGGAGAATGTAGGGGAGGGGGAATGTAGTGGGAGTGGGAGAATGTAGGAGGAGGGGGAATGTAGGGGGAGCGGGGAATGTAGATGGAGGGGGAAATGTAGGGGGAGGGGAGAATGTAGCGGAAGGGGAAATGTAGGGGGGGGAGAATGTAGGGGAGGGGATAATGTCGGGGGAGGGGGAATGTAGGGGGAGGGGTGAATGTAGGGGGTGGGGGAGAATGTCGGGGGAGGAGAAGAATGTAGTGGAGTGGGAGAATGTAAGGGGAGGGGGGAATGTAGGCGGAGGGGGAGAATGTAGGGGAGGGGTTATGTAGGGGAGGGGAGAATATTGGGGGAGGGGGAAATGTAGGGGGAGAGGGGAATGTAGGAGGAGAGGGGAACGTAGGGGGAGGGGGAATGTCGTGGAGGGGAGAATATCGGGGGAGGGGGGAATGTAGGGGGAGGGGGAGAATGTAGGGGGAGGGGGAATGTAGGGGAGGGTAATGTAAGGGGAGGGTGGGAATGTGGGGGGAGATGGAATGTGGGGGGGAAAGGTAGGAGGAGGGGAGAAATTGGGGCGAGAGGGGAATGTTGGGGGAGGGGAGAATGTAGGGGGAGGGGGAATGTAGAGGGAGGAGGGTATGTGGGGAGGCAGAGAAGGTGGGGGAGGAGAATGTAGGGCGAGGAGGAATATAGGGGGAGGGGGGAATGTAGGGGGAAGGGAGAATGCCGGGGGAGGGGGTGAATGAAGGGGGAGGGGGAGCATGTAGGGGGAGGGGCGAATGTAGGGGGAGGGGGAGAATGAAGGCGGAGGGGGAGAATGTAGGGGGAGGGGTAATGCCGTGGTAGGGGGAGAATGTAGAGGGAGGGGGGAATATAAGGGGAGGGGGAATGTAGGGGGAGGGGGAGAATGTCGCGGGAGGGGGAAATTTTGGGGGAGGGAGTAGAGGAAACGTAGTCGGAGGGGGAATGTTGGGGGTGGGGGAAAATGTAGAGGGAGGGTGCAATGTAGCGGGAGGGGAGAATGTAGGGGAGGGGGGAATATAGGGGGAGTGGGAGAATGTAGGGGAGGGGGAATGTAGGGGGAGCGGAGAATGTAGAGGGAGGGGGGAATGTAGGGGGAGTGGAGAATGTAGCGGAAGGGGAAATGTAGGGGGGGGGAGAATGTAGGGGAGGGGGAATGTAGGGGGAGGGATAATGTCGGGGGAGGGGAGAATGTAGGGGGAGGGGAGAATGTAGGTGGAGGGGGAATGTAGGGGGAGTGGAGAATGTAGGGGGAGGGGGAGAATGTAGGGGGAGGGGAAGAATGTAGTGGAGGGGAGAATGTAGGGAGAGGGGGCAATGTAGGCGGAGGGGGAGAATGTAGGTGAGGGGAAATGTAGGGGAGGGGAGAATATAGGGGGAGGGGGGGAATGTAGGGGAGAGGGAAATGTAGGGGAGAGGGGAATGTAGGGGGAGGAGGAATGTCGGGGAGGGGAGCATATCGGGGGAGGGGGGAATGTAGGGGGAGGATGAGAATGTAGGGGGAGGGGGAATGTAGGGGAGGGTAATGTAGGGGGAGGGTGGGAATGTGGGGGGAGAGGGGAATGTAGGGGGAGGGGGAAATATAGGGGAGGGGGGAATGTAGGGGGAAGGGAGAATGTCGGGCGAGGGGGCGAATGAAGGGGGAGGGGGAGCATGTAAGGGAAGTGGTGAATGTAGGGGGAGGGGGAGAATGTAGGGGGAGGGGTAATGAAGTGGTAGGGGGAGAATGTAGAGGGAGGGGGGAATATAGAGGGAGGGGGAATGTAGGGGGAGGGGGAGAATGTAGAGAGGGGGGGAATGTCGGGGGAGGGGTAATGTAGAGGGAGGGGGGAATGTAGGGGAGGGGGGAATGTAGGGGGAGGGGGGAATGTAGGGGGAGGTGGAGAATGTAGGGGGAGGAGTAGACTGTCGGGGGAGGGAAATGTAGCGGGTGGGGAGAAAGTAGGGGGAGTGGTAGAATGTAGGGGGAGGGAGGAATGTATGGGGAGGGGGAAAGGTAGGGGGATGGGGAATGTAGGGGAGGGGATAATGTAGGGTTAGGGGAGAATGTAGGGGGAGGGGAAATGTAGGGGGATGGGAGAATGTATTGGGAGGGGAAATGTAGGGGGAGGGGAAAATGTAGGGGGAGGGAGAGAATGTAGGGGGAGGGGAAGAATGTAGTGGAGGGGGGATGTAGGGGAGGGGGGATGTAGGGGAGCGGAGAATATAGGGGGAGGGGAGAATATAGGGGGAGGGGGGGAATGTAGGGGGAGGGGGAGAATGTAGGGGAGTGGAGATGTAGGGGAGGGGAGAATATAGGGGGAGGGGAGAATATAGGGGGAGGGGGGGAATGTAGGGGGAGAGGGGGATGTAGGGGGAGGGGGAATGTAGGGGGAAGGGAGAATGTCGGGGGAGGGGGAGAATGAAGGGGGAGGGGGAGCATGTAGGGGGAGGGGCGATTGTAGGGGAGGGGGTGAATGAAGGGGGAGGTGGAGAATGTAGGGGAGGGGGGAATGTAGTGGGAAGAGAGAATGTCGGGGAGGGGGGAGAATGTAAGGGAAGGGGTAATGAAGTGGTAGGGGGAGAATGTAGAGGGAGGGGGGAATATAGGGGAGGGGGAATGTAGGGGGAGGGGGAGAATGTACAGGGAGGGGGGAATGTATGGGAAGTGATAATGTCGGGGGAGGGGGGAATGTATGGGGAGGGGGGAATGTAGGGGGAGGGGGAGAATGTAGGCGGAGGAGTAGAATGTCAGGGGAGGGGGAATGTAGGGGAGGGGAGAAAGTAGGGGGAGGGGGAGAAAGTAGGGGGAGTGGTAGAATGGAGGGAGAGGGGGAATGTAGGGGGAGGGGGGAATGTAGAGGGAGGGATAGTATAGGGGAGGGGGAATGTAGGGGAGGGTAATGTAGGGGGAGGGTGGGAATGTGGGGGGAGATGGAATGTAAGGGGGGGAAATGTAGGAGGGGGGGAGAAATTGGGGGGAGAGGGGAATGTAGGGGTAGGGGAATATAGGGGGAGGGGAATGTAGGGGGAGGGGGCCAATGAAGGGGGAGGGGGAGCATGTAGGGGGAGGGGCGAATGTAGGGGGAGGGGAGAATGAAGTCGGAGGGGGAGAATGTAGGGGGAGGGGTAATGAAGTGGTAGGGGGAGAATGTAGCGGGACGGGGGAATATAGGGGGAGGGGGAATGTAGGGGCAGGGGGGAATGTAGGGGGAGGGGGCAATGTAGGGGGAGGGGGAGAATGTAGGGGGAGGAGTGGAATGTCGGGGGAGGGGGAGAATGTAGGGGGAGGCGTAGAATGTCGGGGGAGGGGAATGTAGTGGGTGGGGAGAAAGTCGGGGGAGGGGTAGAATGGAGGGGGAGGGAGGAATGTATGGGGAGGGGGAAATGAAGGGGGATGGGGAATGTAGGGGAGGGGGGAATTTAGTGGGAAGGGAGAATGTCAGTGGAGGGGGGAGAATGTAAGGGGAGGGGTAATGAAGTGGTAGGGGAGAATGTAGAGGGAGGGGGGAATATAGGGGAGGGGGAATGTAGGGGGAGGGGGAGAATGTACAGGGAGGGGGGAATGTAGGGGGAGGGGTAATGTAGGGGAAGGGGGGAATGTATGGGGAGGGTGGAATGTAGGGGGAGGGGGAGAATGTAGGGGGAGGAGTAGAATGTCGGGGGAGGGGGAATGTAGGGGAGGGGAGAAAGTAGGGGGAGGAGTCGTATAGGGGAGGGGGAATGTAGGGGAGGGTAATATAGGGGGAGGGTGGGAATGTGGGGGGAGATGGAATGTAGGGGGGGAAATGTAGGAGGAGGGGAGAAATCGGGGGGAGAGGGGAATGTAGGGGGAGGGGGAATATAGGGGGAGGGGGGAATGCAGGGGGAAGGGAGAATGTCGGGGGAGGGGGCGAATGAAGGGGGAGGGGGAGCATGTAGGGGGTGGGAGAGAATGAAGTCGGAGGGGTAATGAAGTGGTAGGGGGAGAATGTAGAGGGAGGGGGGAATGTCGGGGGAGGGGTAATGTAGGGGGAGGAGGGAATGTAGGGGGAGGGGGAATGTAGGGGGAGGGGTAGTATAGCGGGAGGGGGAATGTAGGGGAGGGTAATGTAGGGGAGGGTGGGAATGTGGGGGGAGATGGAATGTAGGGGGGGAAATGTAGGAGGAGGGGAGAAATTGGGGGGAGAGGGGAATGTAGGGGGAGGGGTAGAATGTAGAGGGAGGGGGGAATGTCGGGGGAGGGGTAATGTAGGGGGAGGGGGGAATGTATGGGGAGGGGGCAATGTAGGGGGAGGGGGAGAATGTAGGGGGAGGGGTAGAATGTAGAGGGAGGGGGGAATGTCGGGGGAGGGGTAATGTAGGGGGAGGGTAATGTAGGGGGAGGGTGGGAATGTGGGGCGAGGGGGGAATGTAGGCGGGGAAATGTAGGAGGAGCGGAGAAATTGAGGGGAGAGGGGAATGTAGGGGGAGGGGAGAATGTAGGGGGAGGGGGAATGTAGAGGGAGGCGGGTATGTGGGGAGGGGGAGAAGGTGGGGGAGGAGAATGTAGGGGAAGGAGGGAATGTAGGGGGAAGTGAGAATGTCGGGGGAGGGGGAGAATGAAGGGGGAGGGGGAGCATGTAGGGGGAGGGGGGAAAGTAGGTGGAGGGGGGAATGTAGGGGGAAGGGAGAATGTCGGGGAGGGGGGAGAATGTAAGGGGAGGGGTAATGAAGTGGTAGGGGTAGAATGTAGAGGAAGGGGGGAATATACGGGGAGGGGGAATGTACAGGGAGGGAGGAATGTAGGGGGAGGGGGGAATGTAGGGGGAGGGGTAATGTAGGGGGAGGGGGGAATGTATGGGGAGGGGAGAATGTAGTGGGAGGGGGGAATGTAGGGGGACGGGTAGAAGGTAGGGGGAAGGGAGAATGTAGGGGAAGGGGAGAATGTAGGGGGAGTGGGGAATGAAGGGGAGGAGGAGAATGTAGGGGGAGGGGAGAATGTAGGGGGGAGGAGAATGTAGGGGAAGGGGGAATGAAGGGGGAGGGGGAGAATGTAGGGGAGGGGTGAATGTAGGAGTAGGGGAGAATGTAGGGGGAGTGGGGAATGAAGGGATGGGGGAGAATGTAGGTGGAGGGGGGGATGTTGGGGATGGGGAGAATGAAGGGGAGGGGCAGTTGGAGGGGGAGGGGATAATGTAGGGGGAGTGGGGAATGAAGTGGCGGTGGAGAATGTCGGAGGAGAGGGAAATCTAGGGGGATTGAGAATTTAAGAGGAGGGGGATAATTTAGGGGGAGGGGAGAATGTAGGGGGAGGGGAAGAATGTAGGGGGTGGGGGAAAATTAGGCAGAGTGGGGAATTTAAGGGGAGGGGGAGAATGTACGGGGAGGGGAGAATGTCGGGGGAGGGGAAGAATGTAGGGGAGGGGGGAATGTAGGGGTCGGGGAGAATGAAGGGGGAGGGGGACAATGATGGGGGGGGAATGTAGGGGGAGGGGGAGAATGAAAGGGGACGGGAGGATGTAGGGGGAGCGGGAGAATGTATGGGGAGCGGGGAATGTAGCGGGAGCGGGAGAATGTAGGCGGAGGTGTGGAATGTAGGGGGAGTGGGGTGTATAGGGGGAAGGGGAGAATGTAGGCGGAGGGTGGAATGTAGAATGTAGGGGGAGGGGGGGATGTAGTGGGAGAGGAAGAATGTCGGGGGAGGGGGGAATGTAGGGGGAGGGGGAGAATGTCGGGGGAGGGAGCGAATGTAGTGGGAGGGGGGTATGTAGGGGGAGTGGGAGAATGTAGGTCGACGGGGAATGTAGGGGGAGGGGGAGAGGGTGAATGTAGGGGGAGGGGCATAATGAAGCGGGAGGGGGAGAATGTAGGAGTGGGGAGAATGTAGGGGGTGGGGAGTATGTAGGGGGAGGGAGAGAATGTAGGGGAGGGGGGTATGTAGAGGGAGGGGGGAATGTAGGGGGAGGGGAGAATGCCGGGGAGCGGGGAGAATGCAGGGGGAGGGGGAGAATGTCGGGGAGGGGGGAATGAATGCGGAGAGGGGAATGTAGGGGGAATGGGGAACGTAGGGGGAGGGGGGAATGTAGAGAGAGGGGGGAATGCAGGGGGAGGGAGAATATAGGGAGAATGGGGAACGTAGGGGGAGGGGGAGAATGTCGAGGGAGGGGGGATGTAGGGGGAGGAGGGAATGTAGGGGGAGGGGAAATGTATGGTGAGGGTGGAATGTACGGGACGGGTAAATGTAGGGGGACGGGGAGAATGTAGGGGGAGGGGTGCATGTAGGGGGAGGGGGGAATGTAGGGGGAGGGGGAGAATGTAGGGGGAGGGGGATTGTAAGGGACGGGGAGAATGTAGGGGATGGGGGGCATGTAGGGGGAGGGGGAGAATGTAGGGTGAGGGGGAGAATGTAGGGGGAGGGGGGAATGTATGGGGAGGGGGAGAATGTAGGGGGAGGGGGATTGTAAGGGGACGGGGAGAATGTAGGGGATGGGGGGCATGTAGGGGGAGGGGGAGAATGTAGGATTAGGGGGGAATGTAGGGGGAGGCGTAGAATGTCGGGGGAGGGGAATGTAGTGGGTGGGGAGAAAGTCGGGGGAGGGGTAGAATGGAGGGGGAGGGAGGAATGTATGGGGAGGGGGAAATGAAGGGGGATGGGGAATGTAGGGGAGGGGGGAATTTAGTGGGAAGGGAGAATGTCAGTGGAGGGGGGAGAATGTAAGGGGAGGGGTAATGAAGTGGTAG
>NW_027252146.1:0-29994 GCF_044704955.1 Pristiophorus japonicus | reverse complement strand
GAGGTTGGAGGGGTTGCACTAAGGAGGTTGGAGGGGTTGCGGGGAGAGGAAGTTGGAGGGTTGCACAGAGGAGGTTGGAGGGGTTGCGTGGAGAGGAGGTTGGAGGGGTTGCACTGAGGCGGTTGGAGGGTTGCACTGAGAGGAGGTTGGAGGGTTGCACTGAGGCGGTTGGAGGGTTGCACTGAGGAGGTTGGAGGGATGCACTGAGGAGGTTGCACTGAGGAGGTTGGAGGGTTGCACTGAGGAGGTTGGAGGGTTGCACTGAGGAGGTGGGAGGGTTGCACTGAGGAGGTGGGAGGGTTGCACTGAGGAGGTGGGAGGGTTGCACTGAGGAGGTGGGAGGGTTGCACTGAGGAGGTGGGAGGGTTGCACTGAGGAGGTGGGAGGGTTGCACTGAGGAGGTGGGAGGGTTGCACTGAGGAGGTTGGAGGGTTGCACTGAGGAGGTTGGAGGGTTGCACTGAGGAGGTTGGAGGGTTGCACTGAGGAGGTTGGAGGGTTGCACTGAGGAGGTTGGAGGGTTGCACTGAGGAGGTTGGAGGGTTGCACTGAGGAGGTTGGAGGGTTGCACTGAGGAGGTTGGAGGGTTGCACTGAGGAGGTTGGAGGGTTGCACTGAGGAGGTTGGAGGGTTGCACTGAGGAGGTTGGAGGGTTGCACTGAGGAGGTTGGAGGGTTGCACTGAGGAGGTTGGAGGGTTGCACTGAGGAGGTTGGAGGGTTGCACTGAGGAGGTTGGAGGGTTGCACTGAGGAGGTTGGAGGGTTGCACTGAGGAGGTTGGAGGGTTGCACTGAGGAGGTTGGAGGGTTGCACTGAGGAGGTTGGAGGGTTGCACTGAGGAGGTTGGAGGGTTGCACTGAGGAGGTTGGAGGGTTGCACTGAGGAGGTTGGAGGGTTGCACTGAGGAGGTTGGAGGGTTGCACTGAGGAGGTTGGAGGGTTGCACTGAGGAGGTTGGAGGGTTGCACTGAGGAGGTTGGAGGGTTGCACTGAGGAGGTTGGAGGGTTGCACTGAGGAGGTTGGAGGGTTGCACTGAGGAGGTTGGAGGGTTGCACTGAGGAGGTTGGAGGGTTGCACTGAGGAGGTTGGAGGGTTGCACTGAGGAGGTTGGAGGGTTGCACTGAGGAGGTTGGAGGGTTGCACTGAGGAGGTTGGAGGGTTGCACTGAGGAGGTTGGAGGGTTGCACTGAGGAGGTTGGAGGGTTGCACTGAGGAGGTTGGAGGGTTGCACTGAGGAGGTTGGAGGGTTGCACTGAGGAGGTTGGAGGGTTGCACTGAGGAGGTTGGAGGGTTGCACTGAGGAGGTTGGAGGGTTGCACTGAGGAGGTTGGAGGGTTGCACTGAGGAGGTTGGAGGGTTGCACTGAGGAGGTTGGAGGGTTGCACTGAGGAGGTTGGAGGGTTGCACTGAGGAGGTTGGAGGGTTGCACTGAGGAGGTTGGAGGGTTGCACTGAGGAGGTTGGAGGGTTGCACTGAGGAGGTTGGAGGGTTGCACTGAGGAGGTTGGAGGGTTGCACTGAGGAGGTTGGAGGGTTGCACTGAGGAGGTTGGAGGGGGAGTGGGGAGAGGAGGTTGGAGGGGGAGTGGGGAGAGGAGGTTGGAGGGGGAGTGGGGAGAGGAGGTTGGAGGGTTGCACAGAGGAGGTTGGAGGGGTTGCGGGGAGAGGAGGTTGGAGGGTTGCACTGAGGAGGTTGGAGGGTTGCACTGAGGAGGTTGGAGGGGTTGCGAGGAGAGGAGGTTGGAGGGTTGCACTGAGGCGGTTGGAGGGTTGCACAGAGGAGGTTGGAGGGGTTGCACTGAGGAGGTTGCACTGAGGAGGTTGGAGGGTTGCACTGAGGAGGTTGGAGGATTGCACTGAGGAGGTTGCACTGAGGAGGTTGGAGGGTTGCACTGAGGAGGTTGGAGGGTTGCACTGAGGAGGTTGGAGGGTTGCACTGAGGAGGTTGGAGGGTTGCACTGAGGAGGTTGGAGGGTTGCACTGAGGAGGTTGGAGGGTTGCACTGAGGAGGTTGGAGGGTTGCACTGAGGAGGTTGGAGGGTTGCACTGAGGAGGTTGGAGGGTTGCACTGAGGAGGTTGGAGGGTTGCAGTGAGGAGGTTGGAGGGTTGCAGTGAGGAGGTTGGAGGGTTGCACTGAGGAGGTTGGAGGGTTGCACTGAGGAGGTTGGAGGGTTGCACTGAGGAGGTTGGAGGGTTGCACTGAGGAGGTTGGAGGGTTGCACTGAGGAGGTTGGAGGGTTGCACTGAGGAGGTTGGAGGGTTGCACTGAGGAGGTTGGAGGGTTGCACTGAGGAGGTTGGAGGGTTGCACTGAGGAGGTTGGAGGGTTGCACTGAGGAGGTTGGAGGGGTTGCACTGAGGAGGTTGGAGGGGTTGCACTGAGAGGAGGTTGGAGGGTTGCACTGAGAGGAGGTTGGAGGGTTGCACTGAGAGGAGGTTGGAGGGTTGCACTGAGAGGAGGTTGGAGGGGTTGCGGGGAGAGGAGGTTGGAGGGTTGCACTGAGGAGGTTGGAGGGTTGCACTGAGAGGAGGTTGGAGGGGGAGTGGGGAGAGGAGGTTGGAGGGGTTGCACAGAGGAGGTTGGAGGGGTTGCACAGAGGAGGTTGGAGGGGTTTTGGGGAGAGGAGATTGGAGGGGGAGTGGGGAGAGGAGGTTGGAGGGGTTGCATTGAGAGGAGATTGGAGGGGGAGTGGCGAGAGGAGGTTGGAGGGGTTGCGGGGAGAGGAGGTTGGAGGGGTTGCACTGAGAGGAGGTTGGAGGGGGAGTGAGGAGAGGAGGTTGGAGGGGGAGTGGGGAGAGGAGGTTGAAGGGGTTGCACTGAGAGGAGGTTGGAGGGGTTGTACTGAGGAGGTTGGAGGGGTTGCACTGAGGAGGTTGGAGGGGTTGCGGGGAGAGGAGGTTGGAGGGGTTTTGGGGAGAGGAGGTTGGAGGGGGAGTGGGGAGAGGAGGTTGGAGGGGTTGCACTGAGGGGAGGTTGGAGGGGGAGTGGGGAGAGGAGGTTGGAGGGTTGCACTGAGGAGGTTGGAGGAGTTGCAGGGAGAGGAGGTTGGAGGGGTTGCACTGAGGCGGTTGGAGGGGTTGCAGGGAGAGGAGGTTGGAGGGTTGCACTGAGGAGGTTGGAGGGTTGCACTGAGAGGAGGTTGGAGGGGTTGCGGGGAGAGGAGGTTGGAGGGGTTGCACAGAGGAGGTTGGAGGGTTGCACTGAGAGGAGGTTGGAGGGGTTGCACTGAGGAGGTTGGATGGTTGCACGGAGAGGAGTTTGGAGGGGTTGCACTGAGGAGGTTGGAGGGTTGCACAGAGGAGGTTGGAGGGGTTGCGGGGAGAGGAGGTTGGAGAGTTGCACTGAGGCGGTTGGATGGTTGCACTGAGGAGGTTGGAGGGTTGCGGGGAGAGGAGGTTGGAGGGGGAGTGGGGAGAGGAGGTTGGAGGGTTTCACAGAGGAGGTTGGAGGGGTTGCGGGGAGAGGAGGTTGGAGGGTTGCACTGAGGAGGTTGGAGGGTTGCACATAGGAGGTTGGAGGGGTTGCACTGAGGAGGTTGGAGGGGTTGCGGGGAGAGGAGGTTGGAGGGTTCCACTGAGGCGGTTGGAGGGTTGCACAGAGGAGGTTGGAGGGGTTGCACTGAGGAGGTTGGAGGGGTTGCACTGAGGAGGTTGGAGGGTTGCACTGAGGAGGTTGGAGGGTTGCACCGAGGAGGTTGGAGGGTTGCACCGAGGAGGTTGGAGGGTTGCACTGAGGAGGTTGCACTGAGGAGGTTGGAGGGTTGCACTGAGGAGGTTGGAGGGGGAGTGGGGAGAGGAGGTTGGAGGGTTGCACTGAGAGGAGGTTGGAGGGGGAGTGGGGAGAGGAGGTTGGAGGGGTTGCACTGAGGAGGTTGGAGGGGTTGCGGGGAGAGGAGGTTGGAGGGTTGCACTGAGAGGAGGTTGGAGGGGGAGTGGGGCGAGGAGGTTGGAGGGGTTGCACTAAGGAGGTTGGAGGGGTTGCGGGGAGAGGAAGTTGGAGGGTTGCACAGAGGAGGTTGGAGGGGTTGCACTGAGGAGGTTGGAGGGGTTGCGTGGAGAGGAGGTTGGAGGGGTTGCACTGAGGCGGTTGGAGGGTTGCACTGAGAGGAGGTTGGAGGGTTGCACTGAGAGGAGGTTGGAGGGTTGCACTGAGAGGAGGTTGGAGGGTTGCACTGAGAGGAGGTTGGAGGGTTGCACTGAGAGGAGGTTGGAGGGGTTGCGGGGAGAGGAGGTTGGAGGGGTTGCACTGAGGAGGTTGGAGGGGTTGCGGGGAGAGGAGGTTGGAGGGGTTGCGGGGAGAGGAGGTTGGAGGGGTTGCGGGGAGAGGAGGTTGGAGGGTTGCGGGGAGAGGAGGTTGGAGGGTTGCGGGGAGAGGAGGTTGGAGGGTTGCACTGAGGAGGTTGGAGGGTTGCACTGAGGAGGTTGGAGGGTTGCACTGAGGAGGTTGGAGGGTTGCACTGAGGAGGTTGGAGGGTTGCACTGAGGAGGTTGGAGGGTTGCACTGAGGAGGTTGGAGGGTTGCACTGAGGAGGTTGGAGGGTTGCACTGAGGAGGTTGGAGGGTTGCACTGAGGAGGTTGGAGGGTTGCACTGAGGAGGTTGGAGGGTTGCACTGAGGAGGTTGGAGGGTTGCACTGAGGAGGTTGGAGGGTTGCACTGAGGAGGTTGGAGGGTTGCACTGAGGAGGTTGGAGGGTTGCACTGAGGAGGTTGGAGGGTTGCACTGAGGAGGTTGGAGGGTTGCACTGAGGAGGTTGGAGGGTTGCACTGAGGAGGTTGGAGGGTTGCACTGAGGAGGTTGGAGGGTTGCACTGAGGAGGTTGGAGGGTTGCACTGAGGAGGTTGGAGGGTTGCACTGAGGAGGTTGGAGGGTTGCACTGAGGAGGTTGGAGGGTTGCACTGAGGAGGTTGGAGGGTTGCACTGAGGAGGTTGGAGGGTTGCACTGAGGAGGTTGGAGGGTTGCACTGAGGAGGTTGGAGGGTTGCACTGAGGAGGTTGGAGGGTTGCACTGAGGAGGTTGGAGGGTTGCACTGAGGAGGCTAGAGGGGTTGCGGGGAGAGGAGGTTGGAGGGTTGCACTGAGAGGAGGTTGGAGGGTTGCACTGAGGCGGTTGGAGGGTTGCACTGAGGAGGTTGGAGGGTTGCGGGAAGAGGAGGTTGGAGGGTTGCGGGGAGAGGAGGTTGGAGGGTTGCACTGAGGCGGTTGGAGGGTTGCACTGAGGCGGTTGGAGGGTTGCACTGATGAGGTTGGAGGGGTTGCGGGGAGAGGAGGTTGGAGGGTTGCACTGAGGAGGTTGGAGGGTTGCACTGAGAGGAGGTTGGAGGGGGAGTGGGGAGAGGAGGTTGGAGGGGTTGCGGGGAGAGGAGGTTGGAGGGGTTGCACAGAGGAGGTTGGAGGGGTTTTGGGGAGAGGAGATTGGAGGGGGAGTGGGGAGAGGAGGTTGGAGGGGTTGCACTGAGAGGAGGTTGGAGGGGTTGTACTGAGGAGGTTGGAGGGGTTGCACTGAGGAGGTTGGAGGGGTTTTGGGGAGAGGAGGCTGGAGGGGGAGTGGGGAGAGGAGGTTGGAGTGGTTGCACTGAGGGGAGGTTGGAGGGGGAGTGGGGAGAGGAGGTTGGAGGGTTGCACTGAGGAGGTTGGAGGGTTGCACTGAGAAGAAGTTGGAGGGGTTGCGGGGAGAGGAGGTTGGAGGGGTTGCGGGGAGGAGGTTGGAGGGTTGCACTGAGAGGAGGTTGGAGGGGTTGCACTGAGGAGGTTGGAGGGGTTGCGGGGAGAGGAGGTTGGAGGGTTGCACTGAGGAGGTTGGAGGGGTTGCGGGGAGAGGAAGTTGGAGGGTTGCACAGAGGAGGTTGGAGGGGTTGTACTGAGGAGGTTGGAGGGGTTGCACTGAGGAGGTTGGAGGGGTTGCACTGAGGAGGTTGGAGGGGTTGCACTGAGGAGGTTGGAGGGGTTGCGTGGAGAGGAGGTTGGAGGGGTTGCACTGAGGCGGTTGGAGGGTTGCACTGAGGCGGTTGGAGGGTTGCAATGAGGCGGTTGGAGGGTTGCACTGAGGAGGTTGGAGGGTTGCACTGAGGAGGTTGGAGGGGTTGCACTGAGGAGGTTGGAGGGGTTGCACTGAGGAGGTTGGAGGGGTTGCACTGAGGAGGTTGGAGGGGTTGCACTGAGGAGGTTGGAGGGGTTGCGTGGAGAGGAGGTTGGAGGGGTTGCACTGAGGCGGTTGGAGGGTTGCACTGAGGCGGTTGGAGGGTTGCAATGAGGCGGTTGGAGGGTTGCACTGAGGAGGTTGGAGGGTTGCACTGAGGAGGTTGGAGGGTTGCACTGAGGAGGTTGGAGGGGTTGCACTGAGGAGGTTGGAGGGGTTGCACTGAGGAGGTTGGAGGGGTTGCACTGAGGAGGTTGGAGGGGTTGCACTGAGAGGAGGTTGGAGGGGGAGTGGGGCGAGGAGGTTGGAGGGGTTGCACTAAGGAGGTTGGAGGGGTTGCGGGGAGAGGAAGTTGGAGGGTTGCACAGAGGAGGTTGGAGGGGTTGCACTGAGGAGGTTGGAGGGGTTGCGTGGAGAGGAGGTTGGAGGGGTTGCACTGAGGCGGTTGGAGGGTTGCACTGAGAGGAGGTTGGAGGGTTGCACTGAGGCGGTTGGAGGGTTGCACTGAGAGGAGGTTGGAGGGTTGCACTGAGAGGAGGTTGGAGGGTTGCACTGAGAGGAGGTTGGAGGGTTGCACTGAGAGGAGGTTGGAGGGTTGCACTGAGAGGAGGTTGGAGGGGTTGCGGGGAGAGGAGGTTGGAGGGGTTGCACTGAGGAGGTTGGAGGGGTTGCGGGGAGAGGAGGTTGGAGGGGTTGCGGGGAGAGGAGGTTGGAGGGGTTGCGGGGAGAGGAGGTTGGAGGGTTGCGGGGAGAGGAGGTTGGAGGGTTGCGGGGAGAGGAGGTTGGAGGGTTGCACTGAGGAGGTTGGAGGGTTGCACTGAGGAGGTTGGAGGGTTGCACTGAGGAGGTTGGAGGGTTGCACTGAGGAGGTTGGAGGGTTGCACTGAGGAGGTTGGAGGGTTGCACTGAGGAGGTTGGAGGGTTGCACTGAGGAGGTTGGAGGGTTGCACTGAGGAGGTTGGAGGGTTGCACTGAGGAGGTTGGAGGGTTGCACTGAGGAGGTTGGAGGGTTGCACTGAGGAGGTTGGAGGGTTGCACTGAGGAGGTTGGAGGGTTGCACTGAGGAGGTTGGAGGGTTGCACTGAGGAGGTTGGAGGGTTGCACTGAGGAGGTTGGAGGGTTGCACTGAGGAGGTTGGAGGGTTGCACTGAGGAGGTTGGAGGGTTGCACTGAGGAGGTTGGAGGGTTGCACTGAGGAGGTTGGAGGGTTGCACTGAGGAGGTTGGAGGGTTGCACTGAGGAGGTTGGAGGGTTGCACTGAGGAGGTTGGAGGGTTGCACTGAGGAGGTTGGAGGGTTGCACTGAGGAGGTTGGAGGGTTGCACTGAGGAGGTTGGAGGGTTGCACTGAGGAGGTTGGAGGGTTGCACTGAGGAGGTTGGAGGGTTGCACTGAGGAGGTTGGAGGGTTGCACTGAGGAGGTTGGAGGGTTGCACTGAGGAGGTTGGAGGGTTGCACTGAGGAGGTTGGAGGGTTGCACTGAGGAGGTTGGAGGGTTGCACTGAGGAGGTTGGAGGGTTGCACTGAGGAGGTTGGAGGGTTGCACTGAGGAGGTTGGAGGGTTGCACTGAGGAGGTTGGAGGGTTGCACTGAGGAGGTTGGAGGGTTGCACTGAGGAGGTTGGAGGGTTGCACTGAGGAGGTTGGAGGGTTGCACTGAGGAGGTTGGAGGGTTGCACTGAGGAGGTTGGAGGGTTGCACTGAGGAGGTTGGAGGGTTGCACTGAGGAGGTTGGAGGGTTGCACTGAGGAGGTTGGAGGGTTGCACTGAGGAGGTTGGAGGGTTGCACTGAGGAGGTTGGAGGGTTGCACTGAGGAGGTTGGAGGGTTGCACTGAGGAGGTTGGAGGGTTGCACTGAGGAGGTTGGAGGGTTGCACTGAGGAGGTTGGAGGGTTGCACTGAGGAGGTTGGAGGGTTGCACTGAGGAGGTTGGAGGGTTGCACTGAGGAGGTTGGAGGGTTGCACTGAGGAGGTTGGAGGGTTGCACTGAGGAGGCTGGAGGGGTTGCGGGGAGAGGAGGTTGGAGGGTTGCACTGAGAGGAGGTTGGAGGGTTGCACTGAGGCGGTTGGAGGGTTGCACTGAGGAGGTTGGAGGGTTGCGGGAAGAGGAGGTTGGAGGGTTGCGGGGAGAGGAGGTTGGAGGGTTGCACTGAGGCGGTTGGAGGGTTGCACTGAGGCGGTTGGAGGGTTGCACTGATGAGGTTGGAGGGGTTGCGGGGAGAGGAGGTTGGAGGGTTGCACTGAGGAGGTTGGAGGGTTGCACTGAGAGGAGGTTGGAGGGGGAGTGGGGAGAGGAGGTTGGAGGGGTTGCGGGGAGAGGAGGTTGGAGGGGTTGCACAGAGGAGGTTGGAGGGGTTTTGGGGAGAGGAGATTGGAGGGGGAGTGGGGAGAGGAGGTTGAAGGGGTTGCACTGAGAGGAGGTTGGAGGGGTTGTACTGAGGAGGTTGGAGGGGTTGCACTGAGGAGGTTGGAGGGGTTTTGGGGAGAGGAGGCTGGAGGGGGAGTGGGGAGAGGAGGTTGGAGTGGTTGCACTGAGGGGAGGTTGGAGGGGGAGTGGGGAGAGGAGGTTGGAGGGTTGCACTGAGGAGGTTGGAGGGTTGCACTGAGAAGAGGTTGGAGGGGTTGCGGGGAGAGGAGGTTGGAGGGGTTGCGGGGAGGAGGTTGGAGGGTTGCACTGAGAGGAGGTTGGAGGGGTTGCACTGAGGAGGTTGGAGGGGTTGCGGGGAGAGGAGGTTGGAGGGTTGCACTGAGGAGGTTGGAGGGGTTGCGGGGAGAGGAAGTTGGAGGGTTGCACAGAGGAGGTTGGAGGGGTTGTACTGAGGAGGTTGGAGGGGTTGCACTGAGAAGGTTGGAGGGGTTGCACTGAGGAGGTTGGAGGGGTTGCACTGAGGAGGTTGGAGGGGTTGCGTGGAGAGGAGGTTGGAGGGGTTGCACTGAGGCGGTTGGAGGGTTGCACTGAGGCGGTTGGAGGGTTGCAATGAGGCGGTTGGAGGGTTGCACTGAGGAGGTTGGAGGGTTGCACTGAGGAGGTTGGAGGGTTGCACTGAGGAGGTTGGAGGGGTTGCACTGAGGTGGTTGGAGGGGTTGCACTGAGGAGGTTGGAGGGGTTGCACTGAGGAGGTTGGAGGGTTGCACTGAGAGGAGGTTGGAGGGTTGCACTGAGAGGAGGTTGGAGGGTTCCACTGAGGAGGTTGGAGGGGTTGCGGGGAGAGGAGGTTGGAGGGTTGCACTGAGGAGGTTGGAGTGTTGCACTGAGGAGGTTGGAGGGGTTGCGGGGAGAGGAGGTTGGAGGGTTGCACTGAGGAGGTTGGAGGGTTGCACTGAGGAGGTTGGAGGGGTTGCGGGGAGAGGAGGTTGGAGGGGTTGCGGGGAGAGGAGGTTGGAGGGGTTGCACTGAGGAGGTTGGAGGGGGAGTGGGGAGAGGAGGTTGGAGGGTTGCACTGAGAGGAGGTTGGAGGGGTTGCGGGGAGAGAAGGTTGGAGGGGTGCACTGAGAGGAGGTTGGAGGGTTGCACTGAGAGGAGGTTGGAGGGTTGCACTGAGGAGGTTGGAGGGTTGCACTGAGGAGGTTGGAGGGGTTGCGGGGAGAGGAGATTGGAGAGTTGCACTGAGGCGATTGGAGGGTTACACTGAGGAGGTTGGAGGGTTGCACTGAGGAGGTTGGAGGGTTGCGGGAAGAGGAGGTTGGAGGGTTGCGGGAAGAGGAGGTTGGAGGGTTGCGGGAAGAGGAGGTTGGAGGGTTGCGGGAAGAGGAGGTTGGAGGGTTGCACTGAGGCGGTTGGAGGGTTGCACTGAGGCGGTTGGAGGGTTGCGGGAAGAGGAGGTTGGAGGGGGAGTGGGGAGAGGAGGTTGGAGGGTTGCACTGAGGAGGTTGGAGGGTTGCACTGAGGAGGTTGGAGGGGTTGCACTGAGGAGGTTGGAGGGGTTGCACTGAGGTTGGAGGGTTGCGGGGAGAGGAGGTTGGAGGGTTGCACTGAGGCGGTTGGAGGGTTGCACGGAGGAGGTTGGAGGGTTGCGGGGAGAGGAGGTTGGAGGGTTGCACTGAGGAGGTTGGAGGGTTGCACTGAGGAGGTTGGAGGGTTGCACTGAGGAGGTTGGAGGGGGAGTGGGGAGAGGAGGTTGGAGGGTTGCACTGAGGTTGGAAGGTTGCGGGGAGAGGAGGTTGGAGGGTTGCACTGAGGAGGTTGGAGGGTTGCACTGAGGAGGTTGGAGGGTTGCACTGAGGAGGTTGGAGGGTTGCACTGAGGAGGTTGGAGGGTTGCACTGAGGAGGTTGGAGGGTTGCACTGAGGAGGTTGGAGGGTTGCACTGAGGAGGTTGGAGGGTTGCACTGAGGAGGTTGGAGGGTTGCACTGAGGAGGTTGGAGGGTTGCACTGAGGAGGTTGGAGGGTTGCACTGAGGAGGTTGGAGGGGGAGTGGGGAGAGGAGGTTGGAGGATTGCGGGGAGAGGAGGTTGGAGGATTGCGGGGAGAGGAGGTTGGAGGGTTGCATTGAGGAGGTTGGAGGGGTTGCGGGGAGAGGAGGTTGGAGGGTTGCACTGAGGCGGTTGGAGGGTTGCACTGAGGAGGTTGGAGGTTTGCACTGAGGAGGTTGGAGGGTTGCACTGAGGAGGTTGGAGGGTTGCACTGAGGAGGTTGGAGGGTTGCACTGAGGAGGTTGGAGGGTTGCACTGAGGAGGTTGGAGGGTTGCACTGAGGAGGTTGGAGGGGGAGTGGGGAGAGGAGGTTGGAGGGTTGCACTGAGGAGGTTGGAGGGTTGCACTGAGGCGGTTGGAGGGGGAGTGGGGAGAGGAGGTTGGAGGGTTGCACTGAGGAGGTTGGAGGGTTGCACTGAGGAGGTTGGAGGGTTGCACTGAGGCGGTTGGAGGGTTGCACTGAGGCGGTTGGAGGGTTGCACTGAGGAGGTTGGAGGGTTGCACTGAGGAGGTTGGAGGGTTGCACTGAGGAGGTTGGAGGGTTGCACTGAGGAGGTTGGAGGGTTGCACTGAGGAGGTTGGAGGGTTGCACTGAGGAGGTTGGAGGGTTGCACTGAGGAGGTTGGAGGGTTGCACTGAGGAGGTTGGAGGGTTGCACTGAGGAGGTTGGAGGGTTGCACTGAGGAGGTTGGAGGGTTGCACTGAGGAGGTTGGAGGGTTGCACTGAGGAGGTTGGAGGGTTGCACTGAGGAGGTTGGAGGGTTGCACTGAGGAGGTTGGAGGGTTGCACTGAGGAGGTTGGAGGGTTGCACTGAGGAGGTTGGAGGGTTGCACTGAGGAGGTTGGAGGGTTGCACTGAGGAGGTTGGAGGGTTGCACTGAGGAGGTTGGAGGGTTGCACTGAGGAGGTTGGAGTGGGAGTGGGGAGAGGAGGTTGGAGGGTTGCACTGAGAGGAGGTTGGAGGGGGAGTGGGGAGAGGAGGTTGGAGGGGTTGCACTGAGGAGGTTGGAGGGGTTGCGGGGAGAGGAGGTTGGAGGGTTGCACTGAGGAGGTTGGAGGGGTTGCAGGGAGAGGAAGTTGGAGGGTTGCACAGAGGAGGTTGGAGGGGTTGCACTGAGGAGGTTGGAGGGGTTGCACTGAGGAGGTTGGAGGGGTTGCACTGAGGAGGTTGGAGGGGTTGCACTGAGGAGGTTGGAGGGGTTGCACTGAGGAGGTTGGAGGGGTTGCACTGAGGCGGTTGGAGGGTTGCGCTGAGGCGGTTGGAGGGTTGCACTGAGAGGAGGTTGGAGGGTTGCACTGAGGCGGTTGGAGGGTTGCACTGAGGCGGTTGGAGGGTTGCACTGAGGCGGTTGGAGGGTTGCACTGAGGAGGTTGGAGGGGTTGCACTGAGGAGGTTGGAGGGGTTGCACTGAGGAGGTTGGAGGGGTTGCACTGAGAGGAGGTTGGAGGGTTGCACTGAGAGGAGGTTGGAGGGTTGCACTGAGGAGGTTGGAGGGTTCCACTGAGGAGGTTGGAGGGGTTGCGGGGAGAGGAGGTTGGAGGGTTGCACTGAGGAGGTTGGAGTGTTGCACTGAGGAGGTTGGAGGGGTTGCGGGGAGAGGAGGTTGGAGGGTTGCACTGAGGAGGTTGGAGGGTTGCACTGAGGAGGTTGGAGGGTTGCACTGAGGAGGTTGGAGGGTTGCACTGAGGAGGTTGGAGGGTTGCACTGAGGAGGTTGGAGGGGTTGCGGGGAGAGGAGGTTGGAGGGGTTGCGGGGAGAGGAGGTTGGAGGGGTTGCACTGAGGAGGTTGGAGGGGGAGTGCGGAGAGGAGGTTGGAGGGTTGCACTGAGGAGGTTGGAGGGTTGCACTGAGAGGAGGTTGGAGGGGTTGCGGGGAGAGGAGGTTGGAGGGGTGCACTGAGGAGGTTGGAGGGTTGCACTGAGGAGGTTGGAGGGTTGCACTGAGGAGGTTGGAGGGTTGCACTGAGGAGGTTGGAGGGGTTGCGGGGAGAGGAGATTGGAGAGTTGCACTGAGGCGATTGGAGGGTTGCACTGAGGAGGTTGGAGGGTTGCACTGAGGAGGTTGGAGGGTTGCGGGAAGAGGAGGTTGGAGGGTTGCGGGAAGAGGAGGTTGGAGGGTTGCACTGAGGCGGTTGGAGGGTTGCACTGAGGCGGTTGGAGGGTTGCGGGAAGAGGAGGTTGGAGGGGGAGTGGGGAGAGGAGGTTGGAGGGTTGCACTGAGGAGATTGGAGGGTTGCACTGAGGAGGTTGGAGGGGTTGCACTGAGGAGGTTGGAGGGGTTGCACTGAGGAGGTTGGAGGGGTTGCACTGAGGCGGTTGGAGGGTTGCACGGAGGAGGTTGGAGGGTTGCGGGGAGAGGAGGTTGGAGGGTTGCACTGAGGAGGTTGGAGGGTTGCACTGAGGAGGTTGGAGGGTTGCACTGAGGAGGTTGGAGGGTTGCACTGAGGAGGTTGGAGGGTTGCACTGAGGAGGTTGGAGGGTTGCACTGAGGAGGTTGGAGGGTTGCACTGAGGAGGTTGGAGGGTTGCACTGAGGAGGTTGGAGGGTTGCACTGAGGAGGTTGGAGGGTTGCACTGAGGAGGTTGGAGGGTTGCACTGAGGAGGTTGGAGGGTTGCACTGAGGAGGTTGGAGGGTTGCACTGAGGAGGTTGGAGGGTTGCACTGAGGAGGTTGGAGGGTTGCACTGAGGAGGTTGGAGGGTTGCACTGAGGAGGTTGGAGGGTTGCACTGAGGAGGTTGGAGGGTTGCACTGAGGAGGTTGGAGGGTTGCACTGAGGCGGTTGGAGGGTTGCACTGAGGAGGTTGGAGGGTTGCACTGAGGAGGTTGGAGGGTTGCACTGAGGAGGTTGGAGGGTTGCACTGAGGAGGTTGGAGGGTTGCACTGAGGAGGTTGGAGGGTTGCACTGAGGAGGTTGGAGGGTTGCGGGGAGAGGAGGTTGGAGGGTTGCGGGGAGAGGAGGTTGGAGGGTTGCGGGGAGAGGAGGTTGGAGGGTTGCGGGGAGAGGAGGTTGGAGGGTTGCACTGAGGAGGTTGGAGGGTTGCGGGGAGAGGAGGTTGGAGGGTTGCACTGAGGAGGTTGGAGGGTTGCACTGAGGAGGTTGGAGGGGTGCACTGAGGAGGTTGGAGGGGTGCACTGAGGAGGTTGGAGGGGTGCACTGAGGAGGTTGGAGGGGTGCACTGAGGAGGTTGGAGGGGTGCACTGAGGAGGTTGGAGGGGTGCACTGAGGAGGTTGGAGGGGTGCACTGAGGAGGTTGGAGGGGTGCACTGAGGAGGTTGGAGGGGTGCACTGAGGAGGTTGGAGGGGTGCACTGAGGAGGTTGGAGGGTTGCACTGAGGAGGTTGGAGGGGGAGTGGGGAGAGGAGGTTGGAGGGTTGCACTGAGGAGGTTGGAGGGTTGCACTGAGGAGGTTGGAGGGTTGCACTGAGGAGGTTGGAGGGTTGCACTGAGGAGGTTGGAGGGTTGCACTGAGGAGGTTGGAGGGTTGCACTGAGGAGGTTGGAGGGTTGCGGGGAGAGGAGGTTGGAGGGTTGCACTGAGGAGGTTGGAGGGTTGCACTGAGGAGGTTGGAGGGGGAGTGGGGAGAGGAGGTTGGAGGGTTGCACTGAGGAGGTTGGAGGGTTGCACTGAGGTTGGAGGGTTGCACAGAGGAGGTTGGAGGGGTTGCGGGGAGAGGAGGTTGGAGGATTGCACTGAGGAGGTTGGAGGGTTGAACTGAGGAGGTTGGAGGGTTGCACGGAGGAGGTTGGAGGGTTGCACGGAGGAGGTTGGAGGGTTGCACGGAGGAGGTTGGAGGGTTGCACGGAGGAGGTTGGAGGGTTGCACGGAGGAGGTTGGAGGGTTGCACGGAGGAGGTTGGAGGGTTGCACGGAGGAGGTTGGAGGGTTGCACGGAGAGGAGGTTGGAGGGTTGCACGGAGAGGAGGTTGGAGGGTTGCGGGGAGAGGAGGTTGGAGGGTTGCGGGGAGAGGAGGTTGGAGGGGGAGTGGGGAGAGGAGGTTGGAGGGTTGCACGGAGGAGGTTGGAGGGTTGCACGGAGGAGGTTGGAGGGTTGCGGGGAGAGGAGGTTGGAGGGATGCACGGAGGAGGTTGGAGGGTTGCACGGAGGAGGTTGGAGGGTTGCACGGAGGAGGTTGGAGGGTTGCACGGAGGAGGTTGGAGGGTTGCACGGAGGAGGTTGGAGGGTTGCACGGAGGAGGTTGGAGGGTTGCACGGAGGAGGTTGGAGGGTTGCACGGAGGAGGTTGGAGGGTTGCACGGAGGAGGTTGGAGGGTTGCACGGAGGAGGTTGGAGGGTTGCACGGAGGAGGTTGGAGGGTTGCACGGAGGAGGTTGGAGGGTTGCACGGAGGAGGTTGGAGGGTTGCACGGAGGAGGTTGGAGGGTTGCGGGGAGAGGAGGTTGGAGGGTTGCGGGGAGAGGAGGTTGGAGGGGGAGTGGGGAGAGGAGGTTGGAGGGTTGCACGGAGGAGGTTGGAGGGTTGCGGGGAGAGGAGGTTGGAGGGGGAGTGGGGAGAGGAGGTTGGAGGGTTGCACGGAGGAGGTTGGAGGGTTGCACGAGGAGGTTGGAGGGTTGCGGGAGAGGAGGTTGGAGGGTTGCGGGGAGAGGAGGTTGGAGGGGGAGTGGGGAGAGGAGGTTGGAGGGTTGCACGGAGGAGGTTGGAGGGTTGCGGGGAGAGGAGGTTGGAGGGGGAGTGGGGAGAGGAGGTTGGAGGGTTGCACGGAGGAGGTTGGAGGGTTGCACGGAGGAGGTTGGAGGGTTGCACGGAGGAGGTTGGAGGGTTGCACGGAGGAGGTTGGAGGGTTGCACGGAGGAGGTTGGAGGGTTGCACGGAGGAGGTTGGAGGGTTGCACGGAGGAGGTTGGAGGGTTGCACGGAGGAGGTTGGAGGGTTGCACGGAGGAGGTTGGAGGGTTGCACGGAGGAGGTTGGAGGGGGAGTGGGGAGAGGAGGTTGGAGGGTTGCACGGAGGAGGTTGGAGGGGAGTGGGGAGAGGAGGTTGGAGGGTTGCACGGAGGAGGTTGGAGGGTTGCACGGAGGAGGTTGGAGGGTTGCACGGAGGAGGTTGGAGGGTTGCACTCACGTACCGAAGCCCTTGGTCGGTGATCTGGAAGCAGCCAGACAGGCTGAGGAAACGCAGAGAGCGAGCCCCTGGGTCTGCTCCTTGCTCCCATCGTCCGGCCGAGCCCGGCCCCTCCCCCTCCCCGGTCCGCACCATCTTGTTGCACAGGGGGGTGGGTGGCCGTTTAGTCCTGGGCTCAGTGCTGGGGGTGCAGAGTGAGTGTCCACACGGAGCCCGTTCCTGGGGGCAATGGGCATCCCGGAAGCAGTGGGCAGCGATGGCCCCACAGGGCGGGGGGCGAGGGGGGGCTCCGGCCCGAGGGTCTCGCCACCTCAACCCCCCCGTCTCCTCGATGTCCAACAACTCGTCTGCAGCCAGCAGCCAGACCCGGCCTGGCCTCTCCTCGGTTCCCAGGTCCGCCTCTCGCTCCTCCTGGCAACCGTGGGGGGCCCAGCAGCACTGGCTCCGCCGGGCCCCCATCGACTCCTCCTCCTCGGCCCCCGACAGCTCCCCCAGCGCCCGCGACAGGTGGCTCAGAGCTCCATCCGTGATGCGCTCACAGCCCGAGAGGTCCAGGTGTCGGAGAGAGTGACACGTGCCCATCACACACCTGGGGGGAGAGAGAGAGAGAGAGAGTGAGAGAGTGAGAGAGAGAGAGGGAGAGAGAGAGAGGGAGAGAGAGAGAGTGAGCGTGAGGGGGGGGGGGGGAGGGAGGAGAGTGACACGTGCCCATCACACACCTGGGGGGAGAGAGAGAGAGTGAGAGAGAGTGAGAGGGGGGAGAGTGAGAGAGAGTGAGCGTGAGAGAGAGAGAGAGAGAGAGGGAGAGAGAGAGAGTGAGCGTGAGGGAGGGGGGGCGGAGGAGAGTGACACGTGCCCATCACACACCTGGGGAGAGAGAGAGAGTGAGAGAGTGAGACGTCCCCATCACACACCTGGGGGGAGAGAGAGAGTGAGAGAGAGTGAGAGGGGGGAGAGTGAGAGGTCCCCATCACACACCTGGGGGGAGAGAGAGAGAGAGAGGGGGGAGAGTGAGAGGTCCCCATCACACACCTGGGGGGAGAGAGTGAGAGAGAGAGAGTGACACGTGCCCATCACACACCTGGGGGGAGAGAGAGAGAGAGAGAGTGAGACGTCCCCATCACACACCTGGGGGGAGAGAGTGAGTGAGAGAGAGTGACACGTGCCCATCACACACCTGGGGGGAGAGAGAGAGAGAGAGAGAGAGTGAGACGTCCCCATCACACACCTGGGGGGAGAGAGTGAGTGAGAGAGAGAGAGTGAGAGGGGGGAGAGTGAGACGTCGCCATCACACACCTGGGGGGAGAGAGAGAGAGAGTGAGCGTGAGGGAGAGAGAGAGAGAGGGAGGGACGAGGGAGGGGGGGGGAGGAGAGTGACACGTCCCCATCACACACCTGGGGGTGAGAGAGAGAGAGTGAGAGAGTGAGGGAGGAGAGTGAGACGTCCCCATCACACACCTGGGGGGAGAGAGAGAGAGAGAGTGAGAGAGAGAGAGAGGGGGGAGAGTGAGAGGTCCCCATCACACACCTGGGGGGAAAGAGAGAGAGAGAGTGAGTGAGGGAGGAGAGTGAGAGGTCCCCATCACACACCTGGGGGGAGAGAGAGAGAGTGTGAGAGAGAGAGAGAGGGAGTCAGGGAGGGTGACACGTCTCCATCACACACCTGGGGGGGGGGGGGGGGAGGGGAGAGAGAGAGAGAGTGAGACGTCCCCATCACACACCTGGGGGGAGAGAGAGAGAGAGAGAGGGAGGGGGAGGAGAGTGACACGTCCCCATCACACACCTGGGGGGAGAGAGAGTGAGAGCAGGGGGGAGGGAGGGAGAGGGGGGGGGGGGGGGGAAGAGGGAGAGTGAGGAGGGGGGGGGGGGGAAGAGAGAGAGAGTGTGTGTGAGTGAGTGTGTGGGGGGAGAGGGGGAGGGAGGGAGAGAGTGACACGTCCCCATCACACACCTGGGGAGAGAGGGAGGGAGGGGGGGGCATGTCCCTGTCACACACCTGGGGGGGGGGGGGGGGGGGGGGGAGAGAGAGAGAGAGAGAGAGGGTGAGACGTCCCCATCACACACCTGGGGAGAGAGGGAGGGAGGGGGGGCATGTCCCTGTCACACACCTGGGGAGAGAGAGACGGGGAGAGTGTGAAAGAGAGCGAGCGCGCTAGCGAGAGATAGAGGCCGTGGAGCTGGGAGTTAGTGAGAGTGAGAACATGCGGGCGAGCTGTAGAGAGAGAGAGCGGGTGATCGAGCAGGTGCGCAGAGACAGCGAGGGCGGGGAGGGGAGGGGAGGACGAGGGACGGGGAGGGGAGGACGAGGGACGGGGAGGGGAGGAAGAGGGACGGGGAGGGGAGGAAGAGGGACGGGGAGGGGAGGACGAGGGACGGGGAGGGGAGGACGAGGGACGGGGAGGGGAGGAAGAGGGACGGGGAGGGGAGGAAGAGGGACGGGGAGGGGAGGAAGAGGGACGGGGAGGGGAGGAAGAGGGACGGGGAGGGGAGGAAGAGGGACGGGGAGGGGAGGAAGAGGGACGGGGAGGGGAGGAAGAGGGACGGGGAGGGGAGGAAGAGGGACGGGGAGGGGAGGAAGAGGGACGGGGAGGGGAGGAAGAGGGACGGGGAGGGGAGGAAGAGGGACGGGGAGGGGAGGAAGAGGGACGGGGAGGGGAGGAAGAGGGACGGGGAGGGGAGGACGAGGGACGGGGAGGGGAGGGGAGGACGAGGGACGGGGAGGGGAGGACGAGGGACGGGGAGGGGAGGACGAGGGACGGGGAGGGGGAGGGGAGGACGAGGGACGGGGAGGGGAGGAAGAGGGGAGGGGAGGGGAGGGGAGGAGAGGACGAGGGATGGGGAGGGGAGGGGAGGAGAGGACGAGGGATGGGGAGGGGAGGGATGGGGAGGGGAGGGGAGGGGAGGGGAGGGGAGGGGAGGGGAGGGGTGGGCGAGGGAGGGGAGGGGAGGGGAGGACGAGGGTGGGTGGGGAGGGGAGGACGAGGGTGGGTGGGGAGGGGAGGGCGAGGACGAGGGGAGGGGAGGAAGAGGGTGGGGAGGACGAGGACGAGGGTGGGTGGGGAGGGGAGGACGAGGGACGGGGAGGGGAGGGGAGAACGAGGGGAGGGGAGGGGAGGACGAGGGCGGGGAGGATGAGGACGAGGGATGGGGAGGGGAGGGGAGGGGTGGGCGGGGGAGGAGAGGGGAGGGGAGGGGAGGACGAGGGAGGGGAGGACGAGGGACGGGGAGGGGAGGACGAGGGACGGGGAGGGGAGGACGAGGGACGGGGAGGGGAGGGGTGGGTGGGGGAGGAGAGGGGAGGGGAGGGGAGGACGAGGGTGGGTGGGGAGGGAAGGACGAGGGTGGGTGGGGAGGGGAGGACGAGGGCGGGGATGACGAGGGTGGGAGGGGAGGGGAGGGGAGGGGAGGGGAGGGGAGGGGAGGACGAGGGTGGGTGGGGAGGGGAGGACGAGGGCGGGGATGACGAGGGTGGGTGGGGAGGGGAGGGGAGGGGAGGGCGAGGACGAGGACGAGGGTGGGGAGGGGAGGACGAGGGAGGGAGGGAGGGAGGGGAGGGGAGGGGTAGGACGAGGACGAGGGTGGGGAGGGGAGGACGAGGGAGGGAGGGAGGGAGGGGAGGGGAGGGGAGGACGAGGGTGGGGAGGGGAGGGCGAGGACGAGGGTGGGGAGGGGAGGACGAGGGCGGGGATCGGTTACCTGTTGAAGGCCGAGTCAGTCACCGCTGTCTGTGTCAGGTCGAGATGCTCCAGCTTCGGGCAGGTGTTGAGAATCTGACGGACCTGTGGGGAGGGGGAGGGGGGATGGGGAGGGGGGATGGGGAGGGGGAATGGGGAGGGGGAATGGGGAGGGGGAATGGGGAGGGGGAGGGGGAGGGGGAGGGACAGGGACAGGGACGTTAATGCTGGGAGTTGGGTGACAGCGTCACGCGTTCCCCGTGTGGCGACAGTCCGCGATCAATCACCCGGCGGGGGGGGGGGGATCACTCGATCGGGAGCAGCCCCCAGCTGAATTAGCCCCTCCCACCTCTCAGGTGCTGAGGCCAACATGTGCCGCCCACCGCTGCCCGCTGGGGGCCACACCGCTTGCCGAGGGGGGGGGCCACACCGCTCGCCGGGGGGCCACACCGCTCGCCGGGGGGGGGGGGGACACACCGCTCGCCGGGGGGCCACACCGCTCGCCGGGGGGGGGGGGGACACACCGCTCGCCGGGGGGCCACACCGCTCGCCGAGGGGGGGTGACGACACCGCTCGCCGAGGGGGGGTGACGACACCGCTCGCCGGGGGGCCACACCGCTCGCCGGGGGGGGGGGGGACACACCGCTCGCCGGGGGGCCACACCGCTCGCCGAGGGGGGGGGACGACACCGCTCGCCGGGGGGCCACACCGCTCGCCGAGGGGGGGGGACGACACCGCTCGCCGGGGGGCCACACCGCTCGCCGAGGGGGGGGGACGACACCGCTCGCCGGGGGGCCACACCGCTCGCCGAGGGGGGGTGACGACACCGCTCGCCGAGGGGGGGTGACGACACCGCTCGCCGGGGGGCCACACCGCTCGCCGGGGGGGGGGGGGACACACCGCTCGCCGGGGGGCCACACCGCTCGCCGGGGGGGGGGGGGACACACCGCTCGCCGGGGGGCCACACCGCTCGCCGAGGGGGGGGGACGACACCGCTCGCCGGGGGGCCACACCGCTCGCCGAGGGGGGGGGACGACACCGCTCGCCGGGGGGCCACACCGCTCGCCGGGGGGGGGGGGGACACACCGCTCGCCGGGGGGCCACACCGCTCGCCGGGGGGGGGGGGGACACACCGCTCGCCGGGGGGCCACACCGCTCGCCGAGGGGGGGGGACGACACCGCTCGCCGGGGGGCCACACCGCTCGCCGAGGGGGGGGGACGACACCGCTCGCCGGGGGGACCACACCGCTCGAAGAGGGGGGGGGCCACACCGCTCGCCGGGGGGACACACCGGCCCGAAAATAAACATTTTTATTCCAAAGCGACCCCGGTGGGATTGGAACCCGGATGCGGTTCCCTCGCCGCTCGGCTGCCGGAGACAGTGACGGCCCCCGCCCCCTCACCGCGGTGAACCTGGTACCTACCATCTGGCTTGACAGTGTGGTGCTGTAGGCCAAGACCAGTGTCCTTACTGCCGGGCCAATTTGTGGCAGCAGATAATGCACCAGGCCCTGGAGCAGCTGTGACTCCCGCTGGGCCTTTCTGAGTGTTGACACCCCGCGCCCAGACTCCTCTGTAAAACAGCGAGACCAAGGGAGAGCCGGTTAAACAACTTCCAATGGGAGCCTTACTCTGTATCTAACCCCCTGTACCTGCCCTGGGAGTGTTTGATGGGACAGTGTAGAGGGAGCCTTACTCTGTATCTAACCCCCTGTACCTGCCCTGGGAGTGTTTGATGGGACAGTGTAGAGGGAGCTTTACTCTGTATCTAACCCCCTGTACCTGCCCTGGGAGTGTGTGATGGGACAGTGTAGAGGGAGCTTTACTCTGTATCTAACCCCGTGCTGTACCTGCACTGGGAGTGTTTGATGGGGACAGTGTAGAGGGAGCTTTACTCTGTATCTAACCCCGTGCTGTATCTGCCCTGGGAGTGTTTGATGGGACAGTGTAGAGGGAGCTTTACTCTGTATCTAACCCCCTGTACCTGCCCTGGGAGTGTTTGATGGGACAGTGTAGAGGGAGCTTTACTCTGTATCTAACCCCCTGTACCTGCCCTGGGAGTGTTTGATGGGACAGTGTAGAGGGAGCTTTACTCTGTATCTAACCCCGTGCTGTACCTGCCCTGGGAGTGTTTGATGGGACAGTGTAGAGGGAGCTTTACTCTGTATCTAACCCCCTGTACCTGCCCTGGGAGTGATTGATGGGACAGTGTAGAGGGAGCTTTACTCTGTATCTAACCCCGTGCTGTACCTGCCCTGGGAGTGTTTGATGGGACAGTGTAGAGGGAGCTTTACTCTGTATCTAACCGCCTGTACCTGCCCTGGGAGTGTTTGATGGGGACAGTGTAGAGGGAGCTTTACTCTGTATCTAACCCCATGCTGTATCTGCCCTGGGAGTGTTTGATGGGACAGTGTAGAGGGAGCTTTACTCTGTATCTAACCCCCTGTACCTGCCCCGGGAGTGTTTGATGGGACGGTGCTGGGTGCCTGTAATGGGAGAGGAGTTCACACACTCTCGTCACTTGATACCCAACATGGACGAACCGCCAGAAGCTCACTCACCAGATTCGTCGATGTCCGCATCTTCGTCCCACTCCCGGGACAGATCAGCCGTCTCCTCCTCACAGCAGTACTCCGGTCCCAGGCTGCCAGTGGAGGGAGGCCCATTGTACCAGTGACCTAGTGACAGGAAGCAGATGCAACAAATTGAGCCGTGCCTCTTGCCCCGCCCCGGTCTCTCCCGAGGGCGCTGACCCGCGACGGGCTGCGGGATGCACCAGGGGGCGACCACTGGGCCATTTTTCGTAAGGCGGGTTACCTGGATATTCGCCTGCAGTGTGCATCGTGGTCCTGCCGGCTCCTCCGGCAGCAGGGCTCCAATCGGTGGTCTGAATCCAAGGCTGATTTCATCCCCTTCCCTGGTGTATGGGAGGCCGGCAGTAGCCACGCCCAGGAACCACCGCCCCCATTAAATCTGGGGTTCTACCTTGGGAGAGGGGAACCTTCAGTCCAGCATGCGTTGACATCATATTTCGGGGGGGGGGGGGGGGGGGGGGAGGGGGGAGGGAGAAAGACACACACACACAGCCTCTGCTGCTCGACGCGCCGATAAAGAGCAAGACCTGCTATGCATGCCGCAGTCAAATAGCTCGTGGATCGCTCGCTCATTGTGTGAAGGGCGTGGGTAGGGTGGTAATGGAGAGTTGGAACTGTCTCCGGATAATTGGGACTTCTACCATTAATAGACAATCCCCCTCCCTGTGCTCGCTGACCGACACTGGCTTCCGATCCGGCAATGCCTCCATTTTAAAATTCACTTCCTCATGTTCAAATCCCTCCTTACCCTCTGCCTCCCTATCTCTGTAACCTCCTCCAGCCCTACACCCCTCCCGATCTCTGTAACCTCCTCCAGCCCTACACCCCTCCCTATCTCTGTAACCTCCTCCAGCCCCTACACCCTCCCTATCTCTGTAACCCCCTCCAGCCCCTACACCCCTCCCTATCTCTGTAACCCCCTCCAGCCCCTACACCCCTCCCTATCTCTGTAACCTCCTCCAGCCCCTACACCCCTCCCTATCTCTGTAACCTCCTCCAGCCCCTACACCCTCCCTATCTCTGTAACCCCCTCCAGCTCCTACACCCCTCCCTATCTCTGTAAACCCCTCCAGCCCCACAACCCCCCGAGATCTCTGCACTCCTCTAATTCTGCCACCCTGACCATCCCTGATTATAATCGCTCCACCATCGGTGGCCGTGCCTTCTGTTGCCTGGGCCCCAAGCTCTGGAACTCCCTCCCTAAACCTCTCCGCCTCTCTCTCCTCAAAACCCACCTGTGTGACCCAGCTTTTGGTCGCCTGTCCCCAATATCTCCTCGTGGGGCTCGGGGTCAGATTTACGCCCCTGCGATGCGCCTGGAGACGTTTTACTGTGTTAATGGCGCCGGATAACGGAGAGAGAAACAAAACGTTCTTTCCTCATGTCGTCTCAAAGCTTCACAGCCAATAAAGATCTTGCTTTGGTCATTGGTGTAATGTGGGAAAGGCAGTACGGGGGGGGGGGGGTGGGTGTCAGGCCCGGATTAGGGGGTTCGAAGGCACGACATTTGACCTGGGACGGACCGACCGGGCCGGGAGCGAGCGGGGGGAGGGGGAGGGAGCGAGCGGGGGGGAGGGGGAGGGGCCGGGAGGGGATAGACGGACGGACCGGGAGCGAGCGGGGGAGAGAGCGAGCGAGCGGGGGGGGAGGGGGAGGGGATAGACGGACGGACTGGGGGTGAGGGGGAGGGGCCGGGAGCGAGCGGGGGACGGTATTGTCGGGTGCCCGGACCCACCTTGCGACCAGCTGACCGGGTGCAGGTGCCTCCAGAGGGCGCCGGTGCGGGCGAGCTTGGACCAGCGGGCATTGACCTGACGAGAGCGGCACAGCTCGCGGGGGCTCAGATACCCCAGGATCTTCAGCAACACCTCCGGGGGCAGCTGGGACACGTGGGTGTTGTTGGCCTCCGACACCGGCTCTGGGGGAGGGGGAGAAAGAGAGAAAGGACACAGAAGAAACACAAAACACGTCAGTGTTTGGTCATAAAACGGCCCCTCCGACACTCCCTCAGTACCGCCCCTCCGACACTCCCTCAGTACCTCCCCTCCGACACTCCCTCAGTACCGCCCCTCCGACACTCCCTCAGTACCGCCCCTCCGACAGTGCGGCACTCCCTCAGTACTGCCCCTCCGACACTCTCTCAGTACTGCCCCTCCGACAGTGCGGTGCTCCCTCAGTACTGCCCCTCCAACACTCCCTCAGTACCGCCCCTCCGACTGTGCGGCACTCCCTCAGTACCGCCCCTCCGACAGTGCGGCGCTCCCTCAGTACCGCCCCTCCGACAGTGCGGTGCTCCCTCAGTACTGCCCCTCCGACTGTGCGGCACTCCCTCAGTACCGCCCCTCCGACAGTGCGGCGCTCCCTCAGTACCGCCCCTCCGACAGTGCGGCGCTCCTTCAGTACTGCCCCTCCGACAGTGCGGCGCTCCCTCAGTACTGCCCCTCCGACAGTGCGGGGCTCCCTCAGTACTGCCCCTCCGACAGTGCGGCACTCCCTCAGTACCGCCCCTCCGACAGTGCGGCGCTCCCTCAGTACCGCCCCTCCAACAGTGCAGGGCTCCCTCAGTACTGCCCCTCCGACAGTGCGGGGCTCCCTCAGTACCGCCCCTCCGACAGTGCAGGGCTCCCTCAGTACCGCCCCTCCGACAGTGCAGGGCTCCCTCAGTACCGCCCCTCCGACAGTGCAGGGCTCCCTCAGTACTGCGCTCCCTCAGTACCGCCCCTCCGACAGTGCAGGGCTCCCTCAGTACCGCCCCTCCGACAGTGCGGGGCTCCCTCAGTACTGCGCTCCCTCAGTACCGCCCCTCCGACAGTGCGGCACTCCCTCAGTACTGCCCCTCCGACAGTGCGGCGCTCCCTCAGTACTGCCCCTCCGACAGTGCGGCACTCCCTCAGTACTGCCCCTCCGACAGTGCGGCGCTCCCTCAGTACTGCCCCTCCGACAGTGCGGCGCTCCCTCAGTACCGCCCCTCCGACAGTGCGGGGCTCCCTCAGTACTGCCCCTCCGACAGTGCGGCGCTCCCTCAGTACTGCCCCTCCGACAGTGCGGCACTCCCTCAGTACTGCCCCTCCGACAGTGCGGCGCTCCCTCAGTACTGCCCCTCCGACAGTGCGGCGCTCCCTCAGTACTGCGCTCCCTCAGTACCGCCCCTGTGAAGGGCCGTGGGATGTTTTATGATGTTAAAGGCGCTATATAAACGCGAGGCGTTGCGTTGTTGTCGCGGGCGGAGCCGCTACCTTTCCCCGCCCTGTTGCGGGGGACGTTCTTGGGCGGTTTCTGCAGCTCCTCCGCCTGGCTCCACAGGTGCAGCTCCTTCAGCACCTCCACCGTGTCCACCCGGCCCTGCGTGCAGTGCCGCGCGATCACCTTCATCTTAATGTCCTTCAGCTCCTCGTACGTGAAGTATTCCATCAGCAAGGGCTGGAAAACCTGGGGGGCACAGAGAGAGAGAGAGAGAGAGGGGGGCATTCATACAGCGCAGAGTGAGCTGCAACGTGCGGGAATGGTGGGGGGAGGTGTGACGGCTGGGGGGCGGGGGGGGGGAATGTGCGGGATGGGGGAGGGGGAGCGAGCGGGTCTGGGAGGTGCTGTGTAGCTGATCTCAGCACCCGTGGTCCGGGGAAGGCAAAACCAGCCAGGGTGTCCCCCCCAGCCCGAGCGAGCTCCGGGGTTGCCCGCCTGGGGGCGTGCGTTTGTTGAGGGGCTCACGACGCACCCCCCCCCATAGTCGAATAGCTGCTGTGGCACTCTTGTCTTAAGCCTGCAGGCGAAGGGCGGCTCCCTGGCTGGATTTGGGGGGGGGGTGGGGTGGAGTACGGACAAGGTCCTGCAGTGCCGGGGGGGGCTCCGGGGAGAGGCAGCCCGTGACCTACCTCCTCCTCCTCCTTCATGTGAGGGATGAAGTCCCGGGTGAAGGCGTCCAGGTTCTCCTTCAGCTGCCGGCTGTAGTTCAGCTGCTCGCACTCGTTCTGCCGGGAGGGAAGGGGAGATCAGTCAGTGCGAGCCACGAGGCCCAGAGCCCCCCACCTCCCTCCCTCACAGCCCCCCTCCCCCCCCCCCTCCCCCCTCCCGCCCGCCCCCTTACCGTGAAGTTCTTGAGTCCCTTCTGGACGAGACGCAGCATGTCGGAGAGCTTGTTGTCGGAGTGAACGTTGGAGACGGAGCTGTTACGGACAGACAGAGCCCGGAGCCGATGCTGCAGTTCGTCCATGATGTACTCGTTCTCAATCTGCTCGTGGGACTGGAACTCGGTGAAGGTGGCGAGCAGCGACTTCAGCAGGGCCTGGAAATCCTGGCTGTTGGAGAAGTTGGTGTTCGACAGCTGCGGGCGGAGAAAGGGAGAGAGAGAGCTTAGTCCCGAGGGAGAGAGAGAGCGAGAGGGAGAGAGAGGGGGAAGGAGAGAGAGAGAGGGGGGGAGAGAAGAGAGAGAGGGGGAAGAGAGAAAGAGAGAGAGGGGGGAAGAGAGAGAGAGAGAGAGAGAGGGGGAGAGAGAGAGAGAGACAAGAGGGGGGGAGAGAGAGAGAGACAAGAGGGGGGGAGAGAGAGGAGAGACAGAGGGGGAGAGAGAGAGAGACAGAGGGGGAGAGAGAGAGAGACAGAGGGGGAGAGGGAGAGAGACAGAGGGGAGAGGGAGAGAGAGAGAGACAGAGGGGGAGAGAGAGAGAGACAGAGGGGGAGAGAGAGAGAGACAGAGGGGGAGAGAGAGAGAGACAGAGGGGGAGAGAGAGAGAGACAGAGGGGGAGAGAGAGAGAGACAGAGGGGGAGAGAGAGAGAGACAGAGGGGGAGAGAGAGAGAGACAGAGGGGGAGAGAGAGAGAGACAGAGGGGGAGAGAGAGAGAGACAGAGGGGGAGAGAGAGAGAGACAGAGGGGGAGAGAGAGAGAGACAGAGGGGGAGAGAGAGACAGGGGGGAGAGAGAGAGAGACAGAGGGGGAGAGAGAGAGAGACAGAGGGGGAGAGAGAGAGAGACAGAGGGGGAGAGAGAGAGAGACAGAGGGGGAGAGAGAGAGACAGAGGGGGAGAGAGAGAGACAGAGGGGGAGAGAGAGAGAGACAGAGGGGGAGAGAGAGAGAGAGACAGAGGGGGAGAGAGAGAGAGAGACAGAGGGGGAGAGAGAGAGAGAGACAGAGGGGGAGAGAGAGAGAGACAGAGGGGGAGAGAGAGAGAGACAGAGGGGGAGAGAGAGAGAGAGAGAGACAGAGGGGGAGAGAGAGAGAGAGAGAGAGACAGAGGGGGAGAGAGAGAGAGAGACAGAGGGGGAGAGAGAGAGAGACAGAGGGGGAGAGAGAGAGAGACAGAGGGGGAGAGAGAGAGAGACAGAGGGGGAGAGAGAGAGAGACAGAGGGGGAGAGAGAGAGACAGAGGGGGAGAGAGAGAGAGACAGAGGGGGAGAGAGAGAGACAGAGGGGGAGAGAGAGAGACAGAGGGGGAGAGAGAGAGACAGAGGGGGAGAGAGAGAGACAGAGGGGGAGAGAGAGAGACAGAGGGGGAGAGAGAGAGACAGAGGGGGGAGAGAGAGAGACAGAGGGGGAGAGAGAGAGACAGAGGGGGAGAGAGAGAGACAGAGGGGGAGAGAGAGAGACAGAGGGGGAGAGAGAGAGACAGAGGGGGAGAGAGAGAGACAGAGGGGGAGAGAGAGAGACAGAGGGGGAGAGAGAGAGACAGAGGGGGAGAGAGAGAGACAGAGGGGGAGAGAGAGAGACAGAGGGGGAGAGAGAGAGACAGAGGGGGAGAGAGAGAGACAGAGGGGGAGAGAGAGAGACAGAGGGGGAGAGAGAGAGACAGAGGGGGAGAGAGAGACAGAGGGGGAGAGAGAGAGACAGAGGGGGAGAGAGAGAGACAGAGGGGGAGAGAGAGAGACAGAGGGGGAGAGAGAGAGACAGAGGGGGAGAGAGAGAGACAGAGGGGGAGAGAGAGAGACAGAGGGGGAGAGAGAGAGACAGAGGGGGAGAGAGAGAGACAGAGGGGGAGAGAGAGAGACAGAGGGGGAGAGAGAGAGACAGAGGGGGAGAGAGACAGAGGGGGAGAGAGAGAGACAGAGGGGGAGAGAGAGAGACAGAGGGAGAGAGAGAGAGACAGAGGGAGAGAGAGAGAGACAGAGGGAGAGAGAGAGAGACAGAGGGAGAGAGAGAGAGACAGGGGAGAGAGAGAGAGACAGGGGAGAGAGAGAGAGAGGCAGAGGGGGAGAGAGAGAGACAGAGGGGGGGAGAGAGAGACAGAGGGGGAGAGAGAGAGACAGAGGGGGAGAGAGAGAGACAGAGGGGGAGAGAGAGAGACAGAGGGGGAGAGAGAGAGACAGAGGGGGAGAGAGAGAGACAGAGGGGGAGAGAGAGAGACAGAGGGGGAGAGAGAGAGACAGAGGGGGAGAGAGAGAGACAGAGGGGGAGAGAGAGAGACAGAGGGGGAGAGAGAGAGACAGAGGGGGAGAGAGAGAGACAGAGGGGGAGAGAGAGAGACAGAGGGGGAGAGAGAGAGACAGAGGGGGAGAGAGAGAGACAGAGGGGGAGAGAGAGAGACAGAGGGGGAGAGAGAGAGACAGAGGGGGAGAGAGAGAGACAGAGGGGGAGAGAGAGAGACAGAGGGGGAGAGAGAGAGACAGAGGGGGAGAGAGAGAGACAGAGGGGGAGAGAGAGAGACAGAGGGGGAGAGAGAGAGACAGAGGGGGAGAGAGAGAGACAGAGGGGGAGAGAGAGAGACAGAGGGGGAGAGAGAGAGACAGAGGGGGAGAGAGAGAGACAGAGGGGGAGAGAGAGAGACAGAGGGGGAGAGAGAGAGACAGAGGGGGAGAGAGAGAGACAGAGGGGGAGAGAGAGACACAGAGGGGGAGAGAGAGAGACACAGAGGGGGAGAGAGAGAGACACAGAGGGGGAGAGAGAGAGACACAGAGGGGGAGAGAGAGAGACACAGAGGGGGAGAGAGAGAGACACAGAGGGGGAGAGAGAGAGACACAGAGGGGGAGAGAGAGAGACACAGAGGGGGAGAGAGAGAGAGAGAGAGGGGGAGAGAGAGAGACAGAGGGGGAGAGAGAGAGACAGAGGGGAGAGAGAGAGACAGAGGGGGAGAGAGAGAGACAGAGGGGGAGAGAGAGAGACAGAGGGGGAGAGAGAGAGACAGAGGGGGAAGAGAGAGAGACAGAGGGGGAAGAGAGAGAGACAGAGGGGGAAGAGAGAGAGACAGAGGGGGAAGAGAGAGAGACAGAGGGGGAAGAGAGAGAGACAGAGGGGGAAGAGAGAGAGACAGAGGGGGAAGAGAGAGAGACAGAGGGGGAAGAGAGAGAGACAGAGGGGGAAGAGAGAGAGACAGAGGGGAAGAGAGAGAGACAGAGGGGGAAGAGAGAGAGACAGAGGGGAAGAGAGAGAGACAGAGGGGGAGAGAGAGAGACAGAGGGGGAGAGAGAGAGACAGAGGGGGAGAGAGAGAGACAGAGGGGGAGAGAGAGAGACAGAGGGGGAGAGAGAGAGACAGAGGGGGAGAGAGAGAGACAGAGGGGGAGAGAGAGAGACAGAGGGGGAGAGAGAGAGACAGAGGGGGAGAGAGAGAGACAGAGGGGGAGAGAGAGAGACAGAGGGGGAGAGAGAGAGACAGAGGGGGAGAGAGAGAGACAGAGGGGGAGAGAGAGAGACAGAGGGGGAGAGAGAGAGACAGAGGGGGAGAGAGAGAGACAGAGGGGGAGAGAGAGAGACAGAGGGGAGAGAGAGAGACAGAGGGGGAGAGAGAGAGACAGAGGGGGAGAGAGAGAGACAGAGGGGAGAGAGAGAGAGAGAGACAGAGGGGGAGAGAGAGAGAGAGAGAGAGACAGAGGGGGAGAGAGAGAGAGAGAGAGAGACAGAGGGGGAGAGAGAGACAGACAGACAGACAGAGGGGGAGAGAGAGAGAGAGAGAGAGGGGGAGAGAGAGAGACAGACAGAGGGGGAGAGAGAGAGACAGACAGAGGGGGAGAGAGAGACAGACAGAGGGGGAGAGAGAGACAGACAGAGGGGGAGAGAGAGAGAGAGACAGACAGAGGGGGAGAGAGAGAGAGAGACAGAGGGGGAGAGAGAGAGAGAGAGAGAGAGAGAGAGAGAGACAGAGGGGAAGAGAGACAGACAGAGGGGAGAGAGAGAC
>NW_027252145.1:0-30050 GCF_044704955.1 Pristiophorus japonicus | reverse complement strand
CTGAGAGAGTGGGGGGCGGCTAGAGAGTACTGAGAGAGGGGGGAGAGAGCGGGGAGAGAAAGTACTGAGGGAGGGGGAGAGAGGGGGAAGACAGAGCACTGAGAGAGTGGGGGGGGGAGAGAGAGGGTGGAGACAGAGTACTGAGAGAGTGGGGGGTGGGGAGAGAGGGGGGAAGACAGAGTACTGAGAGAGTGGGGGGGGAGAGAGAGGGTGGAGACAGAGTACTGAGAGAGTGAGGGGCGGGGAGAGAGTACTGAGAGAGGGGGGAGAGAGCGGGGAGAGAGAGTACTGAGAGAGGGGGGAGAGAGGGGGAGACAGAGCACTGAGAGAGTGGGGGGGGGAGAGAGGGGGGGAGACAGAGTACTGAGAGAGTGGGGGGTGGGGAGAGAGGGGGGGAGACAGAGTACTGAGAGAGTGGGGGGGTGGGAGAGAGAGGGGAGACAGAGTACTGAGAGAGTGGAGGGGGGAGAGAGAGGGGAGACAGAGTACTGAGAGAGTGGGGGGGGGGGGAGAGAGAGGGTGGAGACAGAGTACTGAGAGAGTGGGGGGGAGAGAGGGGGAGACAGAGTACTGAGAGAGTGGGGAGGGGCAGAGGGGGGAGACAGAGTACTGAGAGAGTGGGAGGGAGAGAGGGGGGAGACAGAGTACTGAGAGAGGGGGGAGAGAGGGGGAGACAGAGTACTGAGAGAGTGGGGGGGGAGAGAGAGGGGGGAGACAGAGTACTGAGAGAGTGGAGGGGGGAGAGAGAGGGGAGACAGAGTACTGAGAGAGTGGGGGGGGGGGGAGAGAGAGGGTGGAGACAGAGTACTGAGAGAGTGGGGGGGGAGAGGGGGGAGACAGAGTACTGAGAGAGTGGAGGGGGGAGATAGAGGGGAGACAGAGTACTGAGAGAGTGGGGGGGGAGAGAGAGGGTGGAGACAGAGGGCTGAGAGAGTGGGGGGGGGGAGAGGGGGGTTACAGAGTACTGAGAGAGTGGGGGGGGGAGAGAGGGTGGAGACAGAGTACTGAGAGAGTGGGGGGGAGAGAGGGGGAGACAGAGTACTGAGAGAGTGGGGGGGAGAGAGGGGGAGACAGAGTACTGAGAGAGTGGGGAGGGGCAGAGGGGGGAGACAGAGTACTGAGAGAGTGGGAGGGAGAGAGGGGGGAGACAGAGTACTGAGAGAGGGGGAGAGAGGGGGAGACAGAGTACTGAGAGAGTGGGGGGGGAGAGAGAGGGGGGAGGACAGAGTACTGAGAGAGTGGGGGGGGGGCGGAGAGAGGGGGGAGAGAGAGTACTGAGAGAGGGGGGAGAGAGCGGGGATAGAGAGTACTGAGAGAGGGGGGGGAGAGAGGGGGGAGACAGAGTACTGAGAGAGTGGGGGGGGGAGAGAGGGGTGAGACAGAGTACTGAGAGAGTGGGGGGGGAGAGAGGGGGGAGAGAGAGTACTGAGAGAGTGGGGGGGGGAGAGGGGGGAGACAGAGTACTGAGAGAGTGGGGGGGTAGAGAGTGGGGAGAGACAGAGTACTGAGAGAGTGGGGGGGGAGAGAGGGGGGAGACAGAGTACTGAGACAGTGGGGGGGGGAGAGAGGGGGGAGACAGAGTACTGAGAGAGTCCGGGGATAGAGAGGGGGGAGACAGAGTACTGAGAGAGTCCGGGGATAGAGAGCGGGGAGACAGAGTACTGAGAGAGTGGGGAGAGGGAGAGAGGGGGGAAACAGAGTACTGAGAGAGTGGGGGGGGGGGAGAGAGTGGGGAGACAGAGTACTGAGAGAGTCCGGGGATAGAGAGGGGGGAGACAGAGTACTGAGAGAGTCCGGGGATAGAGAGGGGGGAGACAGAGTACTGAGAGAGCGGGGAGAGAGGTGGGAGAGAGAGTACTGAGAGAGGGGGGAGTGAGAGTACTGAGAGAGTGGGGGGGAGAGAGGGGGGAGAGAGAGTACTGAGAGAGTGGAGGGGGAGAGAGGTGGGAGACAGAGTACTGAGAGAGTCCGGGGATAGAGAGAGGGGAGAGAGGGGCCCGAGACAGAGTACTGAGAGAGTGGGGGGGGAGAGAGGGCCCGAGACAGAGTACTGAGAGAGTGGAGGGGGGGAGTGAGAGGGTGGAGACAGAGTACTGAGAGAGTCGGGGGGGGGGAGCGAGGGGGGAGACAGAGTACTGAGAGAGTGGGGGGGGGAGAGAGAGTACTGAGAGAGTGGTGGGGGGGGAGAGAGGGTGGAGACAGAGTACTGAGAGAGTCGGGGGGGGGAGAATGGGGGGAGACAGAGTACTGAGAGAGGGGGGAGAGAGGGGGGAAAGACAGAGTACTGAGAGAGGGGGTAGAGAGTGGGGAGAAAGGGGGAGAGGGGGGAGAGAGAGGGGGGAGAGAGGGGGAGAGGTGGGGGTGAGAGAGGGAAGAGGGGGGGAGAAAGAGGGGCCCGAGACAGCAGGACTGAGAGAGGGGGGGAGAGGGGGGAGAGGGAGGAGACAGCAGGAGTGAAAGAGGGGGAAGAGGGGGGGAAGGGGGGTGACAGCAGGACTGAGAGGGGGGGGAGCAGGGGGGAGAGACGGGGGAGACAGCAGGACTGAGAGCGGGGGAGATTGGGTGAGAGGGAGAGAGAGAGAGAGGGGAGCAGGGGGAGAGAGGTGGGCGACAGCAGGACTGAGAGAGTCCAGGGATAGAGAGGGGGGAGAGAGGGGCCCGAGACAGAGTGCTGAGAGAGTGGGGGGGGGGGAGAGAGGGCCCGAGACAGAGTACTGAGAGAGTGGGGGGGGGGGGAGAGAGGGGGGAGACAGAGTACTGAGAGAGTGGGGGGGGAGAGAGGGCCCGAGACAGAGTACTGAGAGAGTGGGGGGCAGGGAGAGAGAGGGTGGAGACAGAGTATTGAGAGAGTGTGGGGGAGAGAGAGGGGGGAGACAGAGTACTGAGAGAGTGGGGGGGGGGAGAGAGAGGGGGGAGACAGAGTACTGAGAGAGTGGGGGGGTGGGAGAGAGGGGGGAGACAGAGTACTGAGAGAGTGGGGGTGGGGAGAGAGGGGGGAGACAGAGTACTGAGAGAGGGGGGAGAGAGGGGGGAAAGACAGAGTACTGAGAGAGGGGGTAGAGAGTGGGGAGAGAGGGGGAGAGGGGGGAGAGAGAGGGGGGAGAGAGGGGGAGAGGTGGGGGTGAGAGAGGGAAGAGGGGGGGAGATAGAGGGGCCCGAGACAGCAGGACTGAGAGAGGGGGGGAGAGGGGGGAGAGGGAGGAGACAGCAGGAGTGAAAGAGGGGGAAGAGGGGGGGAGGGGGGGAGACAGCAGGACTGAGAGGGGGGGGAGCAGGGGGGAGAGACGGGGGAGACAGCAGGACTGAGAGCGGGGGAGATTGGTGAGAGGAGAGAGAGAGAGAGGGGAGCAGGGGGAGAGAGGTGGGCGACAGCAGGACTGAGAGAGTCCGGGGATAGAGAGGGGGGAGAGAGGGGACCGAGACAGAGTACTGAGAGAGTGGGGGGGGGAGAGAGAGGGTGGAGACAGAGTACTGAGAGAGTGGGGGGTGGGGAGAGAGGGGGGAGACAGAGTACTGAGAGAGTGGGGGGGTGGGAGAGAGAGGGGAGACAGAGTACTGAGAGAGTGGGGGGGGGAGAGAGAGGGTGGAGACAGAGTACTGAGAGAGTGGGTGGGGGAGAGAGAGGGTGGAGACAGAGTACTGAGAGAGTGGGGGGGGGAGAGAGAGGGTGGAGACAGAGTACTGAGAGAGTGGGGGGCGGCTAGAGAGTACTGAGAGAGGGGGAGAGAGCGGGGAGAGAAAGTACTGAGGGAGGGGGGAGAGAGGGGGAAGACAGAGCACTGAGAGAGTGGGGGGGGGAGAGAGAGGGTGGAGACAGAGTACTGAGAGAGTGAGGGGCGGGGAGAGAGTACTGAGAGAGGGGGGAGAGAGCGGGGAGAGAGAGTACTGAGAGAGGGGGGAGAGAGGGGGGAGACAGAGCACTGAGAGAGTGGGGGGGGGGGAGAGAGGGTGGAGACAGAGTACTGAGAGAGTGGGGGGTGGGGAGAGAGGGGGGGAGACAGAGTACTGAGAGAGTGGGGGGTGGGAGAGAGTACTGAGAGAGTGGGGGGGTGGGAGAGAGAGGGGAGACAGAGTACTGAGAGAGTGGAGGGGGGAGAGAGAGGGGAGACAGAGTACTGAGAGAGTGGGGGGGGGGGAGAGAGAGGGTGGAGACAGAGTACTGAGAGAGTGGGGGGGGAGAGGGGGGAGACAGAGTACTGAGAGAGTGGAGGGGGGAGATAGAGGGGAGACAGAGTACTGAGAGAGTGGGGGGGGGAGAGAGAGGGTGGAGACAGAGGGCTGAGAGAGTGGGGGGGGGGAGAGGGGGGTTACAGAGTACTGAGAGAGTGGGGGGGGGAGAGAGGGTGGAGACAGAGTACTGAGAGAGTGGGGGGGAGAGAGGGGGAGACAGAGTACTGAGAGAGTGGGGGGGAGAGAGGGGGAGACAGAGTACTGAGAGAGTGGGGGGGGGGAGAGGGGGCAGACAGAGTACTGAGAGAGTGGGGGGGGAGAGAGGGGGGAGACAGAGTACTGAGAGAGTGGGAGGGAGAGAGGGGGGAGACAGAGTACTGAGAGAGGGGGAGAGAGGGGGAGACAGAGTACTGAGAGAGTGGGGGGGAGAGAGAGGGGGGAGACAGAGTACTGAGAGAGTGGGGGGGGAGAGGGGGCAGACAGAGTACTGAGAGAGTGGGGGGGGAGAGAGGGCGAGACAGAGTACTGAGAGAGTGGGAGGGAGAGAGGGGGGAGACAGAGTACTGAGAGAGGGGGGAGAGAGGGGGAGACAGAGTACTGAGAGAGTGGGGGGGGAGAGAGAGGGGGGAGACAGAGTACTGAGAGAGTGGGGGGGGCGGAGAGAGGGGGGAGAGAGAGTACTGAGAGAGGGGGGAGAGAGCGGGGATAGAGAGTACTGAGAGAGGGGGGGGAGAGAGGGGGGAGACAGAGTACTGAGAGAGTGGGGGGGGGAGAGAGGGGTGAGACAGAGTACTGAGAGAGTGGGGGGGGAGAGAGGGGGGAGAGAGAGTACTGAGAGAGTGGGGGGGGGGGAGAGGGGGGAGACAGAGTACTGAGAGAGTGGGGGGGGTAGAGAGTGGGGAGAGACGGGCCCGAGACAGAGTACTGAAAGAGTGGGGGGGGAGAGAGTGGGGAGACAGAGTACTGAGACAGTGGGGGGGGGAGAGAGGGGGGAGACAGAGTACTGAGAGAGTCCGGGGATAGAGAGGGGGGAGACAGAGTACTGAGAGAGTCCGGGGATAGAGAGCGGGGAGACAGAGTACTGAGAGAGTGGGGAGAGTGAGAGAGGGGGGAAACAGAGTACTGAGAGAGTGGGGGGGGGGAGAGAGTGGGGAGACAGAGTACTGAGAGAGTCCGGGGATAGAGAGGGGGGAGACAGAGTACTGAGAGAGTCCGGGGATAGAGAGGGGGGAGAAAGAGTACTGAGAGAGCGGGGAGAGAGGTGGGAGAGAGAGTACTGAGAGAAGGGGGAGTGAGAGTACTGAGAGAGTGGGGGGGAGAGAGGGGGGAGAGAGAGTACTGAGAGAGTGGAGGGGGAGAGAGGTGGGAGACAGAGTACTGAGAGAGTCCGGGGATAGAGAGAGGGGAGAGAGGGGCCCGAGACAGAGTACTGAGAGAGTGGGGGGGGAGAGAGGGCCCGAGACAGAGTTCTGAGAGAGTGGAGGGGGGGAGTGAGAGGGTGGAGACAGAGTACTGAGAGAGTCGGGGGGGGGGAGCGAGGGGGGAGACAGAGTACTGAGAGAGTGGGGGGGGGAGAGAGAGGGGGTAAACAGAGTACTGAGAGAGTCGGGGGGGGGAGAATGGGGGGAGACAGAGTACTGAGAGAGGGGGGAGAGAGGGGGGAAAGACAGAGTACTGAGAGAGGGGGTAGAGAGTGGGGAGAAAGGGGGAGAGGGGGGAGAGAGAGGGGGGAGAGAGGGGGAGAGGTGGGGGTGAGAGAGGGAAGAGGGGGGGAGAAAGAGGGGCCCGAGACAGCAGGACTGAGAGAGGGGGGGAGAGGGGGGAGAGGGAGGAGACAGCAGGAGTGAAAGAGGGGGAAGAGGGGGGGAAGGGGGGTGACAGCAGGACTGAGAGGGGGGGGAGCAGGGGGGAGAGACGGGGGAGACAGCAGGACTGAGAGCGGGGGAGATTGGGTGAGAGGGAGAGAGAGAGAGAGGGGAGCAGGGGGAGAGAGGTGGGCGACAGCAGGACTGAGAGAGTCCGGGGATAGAGAGGGGGGAGAGAGGGGCCCGAGACAGAGTACTGAGAGAGTGGGGGGGGAGAGAGGGCCCGAGACAGAGTACTGAGAGAGTGGGGGGGGAGAGAGAGAGAGGGGGGAGACAGAGTACTGAGAGAGTGGGGGGGGGGGGAGAGAGAGGGGGGAGACAGAGTACTGAGAGAGTGGGGGGGGGGGAGAGAGGGGGGAGACAGAGTACTGAGAGAGTGGGGGGGGGGGAGAGAGAGGGGGGAGACAGAGTACTGAGAGAGTGGGGGGGGGGAGAGAGGGGGGAGACAGAGTACTGAGAGAGTGGGGGGGGGGGGAGAGAGAGGGGGGAGACAGAGTACTGAGAGAGTGGGGGGGGAGAGAGGGCCAGACAGAGTACTGAGAGAGTGGGGGGCAGGGAGAGAGAGGGTGGAGACAGAGTACTGAGAGAGTGGGGGGGTGGGAGAGAGGGGGGAGACAGAGTACTGAGAGAGTGGGGGGGGGGGGGGAGAGAGAGGGGGGAGACAGAGTACTGAGAGAGTGGGGGGGGGGGAGAGAGAGGGGGGAGACAGAGTACTGAGAGAGTGGGGGGGGGGGAGAGAGAGGGGGAGACAGAGTACTGAGAGAGTGGGGGGGTGGGAGAGAGGGGGGAGACAGAGTATTGAGAGAGTGGGGGGGAGAGAGAGGGGGGAGACAGAGTACTGAGAGAGTGGGGGGGGGGGGGGAGAGAGAGGGGGGAGACAGAGTACTGAGAGAGTGGGGGGGTGGGAGAGAGGGGGGAGACAGAGTACTGAGAGAGTGGGGGGTGGGGAGAGAGGGGGGAGACAGAGTACTGAGAGAGTGGGGGGGAGGAGAGAGGGGGGAGACAGAGTACTGAGAGAGTGGGGGGGGGGAGAGAGAGGGGGGAGACAGAGTACTGAGAGAGTGGGGGGTGGGGAGAGAGGGGGGAGACAGAGTACTGAGAGAGTGGGGGGGTGGGAGAGAGGGGGGAGAGAGAGTACTGAGAGAGGGGGGAGAGAGCGGGGAGAGAGAGTACTGAGAGAGGGGGGGGGAGAGAGGGGGGAGACAGAGTACTGAGAGAGTGGGGGGGGGAGAGAGAGGGTGGAGACAGAGTACTGAGAGAGTGGGGGGGAGAGAGAGGGTGGAGACAGAGTACTGAGAGAGTGGGGAGGGGAGAGAGAGGGTGGAGACAGAGTATTGAGAGAGTGAGGGGCGGGGAGAGAGTACTGAGAGAGGGGGGAGAGAGGGGGGAGACAGAGCACTGAAAGAGTGGGGGGGGGGAGAGAGAGGGTGGAGACAGAGTACTGAGAGAGTGGGGGGTGGGGAGAGAGGGGGGGAGACAGAATACTGAGAGAGTGGGGGGGTGGGAGAGAGAGGGGAGACAGAGTACTGAGAGAGTGGAGGGGGGAGAGAGAGGGGAGACAGAGTACTGAGAGAGTGGGGGGGGGAGAGGGGGGAGACAGAGTACTGAGAGAGTGGAGGGGGGAGAGAGAGGGGAGACAGAGTACTGAGAGAGTGGGGGGGGGGGAGAGAGAGGGTGGAGACAGAGTACTGAGAGAGTGGGGGGGGAGAGGGGGGAGACAGAGTACTGAGAGAGTGGAGGGGGGAGAGAGAGGGGAGACAGAGTACTGAGAGAGTCGGGGGGGGAGAGGGGGGAGACAGAGTACTGAGAGAGTGGGGGGGAGAGAGGGGGAGACAGAGTACTGAGAGAGTGGGGAGGGGCAGAGGGGGGAGACAGAGTACTGAGAGAGTGGGGGGGGGAGAGGGGGCAGACAGAGTACTGAGAGAGTGGGGGGGGAGAGAGGGGGGAGACAGAGTACTGAGAGAGTGGGGGGGAGAGAGGGGGGAGACAGAGTACTGAGAGAGGGGGGAGAGAGGGGGAGACAGAGTACTGAGAGAGTGGGGGGGGAGAGAGGGGGGAGACAGAGTACTGAGAGAGTGGGGGGGGGCGGAGAGAGGGGGGAGAGAGAGTACTGAGAGAGGGGGGAGAGAGCGGGGATAGTTAGTACTGAGAGAGGGGGGGAGAGAGGGGGGAGACAGAGTACTGAGAGAGTGGGGGGGGGAGAGAGGGGTGAGACAGAGTACTGAGAGAGTGGGGGGGGAGAGAGGGGGGAGAGAGAGTACTGAGAGAGTGGGGGGGGGGGGAGAGGGGGGAGACAGAGTACTGAGAGAGTGGGGGGGGTAGAGAGTGGGGAGAGACGGGCCCGAGACAGAGTACTGAAAGAGTGGGGGGGGAGAGAGTGGGAGACAGAGTACTGAGACAGTGGGGGGGGGAGAGAGGGGGGAGACAGAGTACTGAGAGAGTCCGGGGATAGAGAGGGGGGAGACAGAGTACTGAGAGAGTCCGGGGATAGAGAGGGGGGAGACAGAGTACTGAGAGAGTGGGGAGAGGGAGAGAGGGGGAAACAGAGTACTGAGAGAGTGGGGGGGGGGGAGAGAGTGGGGAGACAGAGTACTGAGAGAGTCCGGGGATAGAGAGGGGGGAGACAGAGTACTGAGAGAGTCCGGGGATAGAGAGGGGGGAGACAGAGTACTGAGAGAGCGGGGAGAGAGGTGGGAGAGAGAGTACTGAGAGAGGGGGGAGTGAGAGTTCTGAGAGAGTGGGGGGGAGAGAGGGGGGAGAGAGAGTACTGAGAGAGTGGAGGGGGAGAGAGGTGGGAGACAGAGTACTGAGAGAGTCCGGGGATAGAGAGAGGGGAGAGAGGGGCCCGAGACAGAGTACTGAGAGAGTGGGGGGGGAGAGAGGGCCCGAGACAGAGTTCTGAGAGAGTGGAGGGGGGGAGTGAGAGGGTGGAGACAGAGTACTGAGAGAGTCGGGGGGGGGGAGCGAGGGGGGAGACAGAGTACTGAGAGAGTGGGGGGGGGAGAGAGAGTACTGAGAGAGTGGTGGGGGGGGAGAGAGGGTGGAGACAGAGTACTGAGAGAGTCGGGGGGGGGAGAATGGGGGGAGACAGAGTACTGAGAGAGGGGGGAGAGAGGGGGGAAAGACAGAGTACTGAGAGAGGGGGTAGAGAGTGGGGAGAAAGGGGGAGAGGGGGGAGAGAGAGGGGGGAGAGAGGGGGAGAGGTGGGGGTGAGAGAGGGAAGAGGGGGGGAGAAAGAGGGGCCCGAGACAGCAGGACTGAGAGAGGGGGGGAGAGGGGGGAGAGGGAGGAGACAGCAGGAGTGAAAGAGGGGGAAGAGGGGGGGAAGGGGGGTGACAGCAGGACTGAGAGGGGGGGGAGCAGGGGGGAGAGACGGGGGAGACAGCAGGACTGAGAGCGGGGGAGATTGGGTGAGAGGGAGAGAGAGAGAGAGGGGAGCAGGGGGAGAGAGGTGGGCGACAGCAGGACTGAGAGAGTCCAGGGATAGAGAGGGGGGAGAGAGGGGCCCGAGACAGAGTACTGAGAGAGTGGGGGGGGGGGAGAGAGGGGGGAGACAGAGTACTGAGAGAGTGGGGGGGGGGGGAGAGAGGGGGGAGACAGAGTACTGAGAGAGTGGGGGGGGAGAGAGGGCCCGAGACAGAGTACTGAGAGAGTGGGGGGGGGGGGAGAGAGGGGGGAGACAGAGTACTGAGAGAGTGGGGGGGGAGAGAGGGCCCGAGACAGAGTACTGAGAGAGTGGGGGGCAGGGAGAGAGAGGGTGGAGACAGAGTATTGAGAGAGTGGGGGGGAGAGAGAGGGGGGAGACAGAGTACTGAGAGAGTGGGGGGGGGGGGGAGAGAGAGGGGGGAGACAGAGTACTGAGAGAGTGGGGGGGTGGGAGAGAGGGGGGAGACAGAGTATTGAGAGAGTGGGGGGGAGAGAGAGGGGGGAGACAGAGTACTGAGAGAGTGGGGGGGGGGGAGAGAGAGGGGGGAGACAGAGTACTGAGAGAGTGGGGGGGTGGGAGAGAGGGGGGAGACAGAGTACTGAGAGAGTGGGGGGTGGGGAGAGAGGGGGGAGACAGAGTACTGAGAGAGTGGGGGGGAGAGAGAGGGGGGAGACAGAGTACTGAGAGAGTGGGGGGGGGGAGAGAGAGGGGGGAGACAGAGTACTGAGAGAGTGGGGGGTGGGGAGAGAGGGGGGAGACAGAGTACTGAGAGAGTGGGGGGGTGGGAGAGAGAGGGGAGACAGAGTACTGAGAGAGTGGGGGGGAGAGAGAGGGTGGAGACAGAGTACTGAGAGAGTGGGGGGGGGAGAGAGAGGGTGGAGAGAGAGTACTGAGAGAGTAGGGGGGGGAGAGAGAGGGTGGAGACAGAGTACTGAGAGAGTGGGGGGCGGCTAGAGAGTACTGAGAGAGGGGGGAGAGAGCGGGGAGAGAAAGTACTGAGGGAGGGGGGAGAGAGGGGGAAGACAGAGCACTGAGAGAGTGGGGAGGGGAGAGAGAGGGTGGAGACAGAGTATTGAGAGAGTGAGGGGCGGGGAGAGAGTACTGAGAGAGGGGGGAGAGAGGGGGGAGACAGAGCACTGAAAGAGTGGGGGGGGGGAGAGAGAGGGTGGAGACAGAGTACTGAGAGAGTGGGGGGTGGGGAGAGAGGGGGGGAGACAGAATACTGAGAGAGTGGGGGGGTGGGAGAGAGGGGAGACAGAGTACTGAGAGAGTGGAGGGGGGAGAGAGAGGGGAGACAGAGTACTGAGAGAGTGGGGGGGGGGGAGAGAGAGGGTGGAGACAGAGTACTGAGAGAGTGGGGGGGGAGAGGGGGGAGACAGAGTACTGAGAGAGTGGAGGGGGGAGAGAGAGGGGAGACAGAGTACTGAGAGAGTGGGGGGGGGAGAGAGAGGGTGGAGACAGAGGGCTGAGAGAGTGGGGGGGGGAGAGGGGGGTTACAGAGTACTGAGAGAGTGGGGGGGGGAGAGAGAGGGTGGAGACAGAGTACTGAGAGAGTGGGGGGTGGGGAGAGAGGGGGGAGACAGAGTACTGAGAGAGTGGGGGGGTGGGAGAGAGAGGGGAGACAGAGTACTGAGAGAGTGGGGGGGGAGAGAGAGGGTGGAGACAGAGTACTGAGAGAGTGGGGGGGGGAGAGAGAGGGTGGAGACAGAGTACTGAGAGAGTGGGGGGGGAGAGAGGGGGGAGACAGAGTACTGAGAGAGTGAGGGGCGGGGAGAGAGTACTGAGAGAGGGGGGAGAGAGCGGGGAGAGAGAGTACTGAGAGAGTGGGGGGGAGAGAGGGGGAGACAGAGTACTGAGAGAGTGGGGGGGAGAGAGGGGGAGACAGAGTACTGAGAGAGTGGGGAGGGGCAGAGGGGGGAGACAGAGTACTGAGAGAGTGGGGGGGGGAGAGGGGGGAGACAGAGTACTGAGAGAGTGGAGGGGGGAGAGAGAGGGGAGACAGAGTACTGAGAGAGTGGGGGGGGGAGAGAGAGGGTGGAGACAGAGTACTGAGAGAGTGGGGGGGGGAGAGAGGGTGGAGACAGAGTACTGAGAGAGTGGGGGGGAGAGAGGGGGAGACAGAGTACTGAGAGAGTGGGGGGGAGAGAGGGGGAGACAGAGTACTGAGAGAGTGGGGAGGGGCAGAGGGGGGAGACAGAGTACTGAGAGAGTGGGGGGGGGAGAGGGGGCAGACAGAGTACTGAGAGAGTGGGGGGGGAGAGTGGGGGAGACAGAGTACTGAGAGAGTGGGGGGGAGAGAGGGGGGAGACAGAGTGCTGAGAGAGGGGGGAGAGAGGGGGAGACAGAGTACTGAGAGAGTGGGGGGGAGAGAGGGGGGAGACAGAGTACTGAGAGAGTGGGGGGGGGAGAGAGGGGTGAGACAGAGTACTGAGAGAGGGGGGGGAGAGAGGGGGGAGAGAGAGTACTGAGAGAGTGGGGGGGGGGGAGAGGGGGGAGACAGAGTACTGAGAGAGTGGGGGGGGAGAGAGGGGGGAGAGAGAGTACTGAGAGAGTGGGGGGGGAGAGAGGGGGGAGAGAGAGTACTGAGAGAGTGGGGGGTAGAGGGGAGACAGAGTACTGAGAGAGTGGGGGGGGAGAGGGGGGAGACACATTACTGAGAGAGTGGAGGGGGGAGAGAGAGGGGAGACAGAGTACTGAGAGAGTGGGGGGGGGGGAGAGAGAGGGTGGAGACAGAGTACTGAGAGAGTGGGGGGGGAGAGGGGGGAGACAGAGTACTGAGAGAGTGGGGGGGGGAGAGAGAGGGTGGAGACAGAGGGCTGAGAGAGTGGGGGGGGGGAGAGAGAGGGTGGAGACAGAGGGCTGAGAGAGTGGGGGGGGGGAGAGGGGGGTTACAGAGTACTGAGAGAGTGGGGGGGGGAGAGAGGGTGGAGACAGAGTACTGAGAGAGTGGAGGGGGGGGAGAGAGGGGGGAGACAGAGTACTGAGAGAGTGGGGGGGAGAGACGGGGAGACAGAGTACTGAGAGAGTGGGGGGGAGAGAGGGGGAGACAGAGTACTGAGAGAGTGGGGAGGGGCAGAGGGGGGAGACAGAGTACTGAGAGAGTGGGGGGGGGGAGAGGGGGCAGACAGAGTACTGAGAGAGTGGGGGGGGAGAGAGGGGGGAGACAGAGTACTGAGAGAGTGGGGGGGAGAGAGGGGGGAGACAGAGTACTGAGAGAGGGGGGAGAGAGGGGGAGACAGAGTACTGAGAGAGTGGGGGGGAGAGAGGGGGGGAGATAGAGTACTGAGAGAGTGGGGGGGGCGGAGAGAGGGGGGAGAGAGAGTACTGAGAGAGGGGGGAGAGAGCGGGGAGAGAGAGTACTGAGAGAGGGGGGGGGAGAGAGGGGGGAGACAGAGTACTGAGAGAGTGGGGGGGGGAGAGAGAGGGTGGAGACAGAGTACTGAGAGAGTGGGGGGTGAGAGAGGGGGGAGACAGAGTACTGAGAGAGTGGGGGGGGTAGAGAGTGGGGAGAGACGGGCCCGAGACAGAGTACTGAGAGAGTGGGGGGGGAGAGAGTGGGGAGACAGAGTACTGAGACAGTGGGGGGGGGAGAGAGGGGGGAGACAGAGTACTGAGAGAGTCCGGGGATAGAGAGCGGGGAGACAGAGTACTGAGAGAGCGGGGAGAGAGGGGGGAGACAAAGTACTGAGAGAGTCCGGGGATAGAGAGGGGGGAGTGAGGGGCCCGAGACAGAGTACTGAGAGAGTGGGGGGGGGAGAGAGGGGCCCGAGACAGACTACTGAGAGAGTGGGGGGGGGAGAGAGGGGGGGACAGAGTACTGAGAGAGTGGGGGGGGGAGAGAGGGTGGAGACAGAGTACTGAGAGAGTGGGGGGGGGGAGAGAGTGGGGAGACAGAGTACCGAGAGAGTGGGGAGGGGAAGAGAGGGGGGAGACAGAGTACTGAGAGAGTGGGGGGGGGAGAGAGTGGGGAGACAGAGTACTGAGAGAGTCCGGGGATAGAGAGGGGGGAGACAGAGTTTTGAGAGAGTCCGGGGATAGAGAGGGGGGAGACAGAGTACTGAGAGAGCGGGGAGAGAGGGGGGAGAGAGAGTACTGAGAGAGGGGGGAGAGAGGGGGGAGTGAGAGTACTGAGAGAGTGGGGGGGAGAGAGGGGGGAGAGAGAGTACTGAGAGAGTGGAGGGGGAGAGAGGGGGGAGACAGAGTACTGAGAGAGTCCGGGGATAGAGAGGGGAGAAAGAGGGGCCCGAGACAGAGCACTGAGAGAGTGGAGGGGGAGCAAGTGGGGAGACAGAGTACTGAGAGAGTCCGGGGATAGAGATGGGGGAGAGAGGGGCCCGAGACAGAGTACTGAGAGAGTCGGGGGGGGGGAGAGAGGAGGGAGAAAGAGTACTGAGAGAGGGGGGATAGAGGGGGGAGTGAGAGTACTGAGAGAGTGGGGGGGAGAGAGGGGGGAGAGAGAGTACTGAGAGAGTGGAGGGGGAGAGAGGTGGGAGACAGAGTACTGAGAGAGTCCGGGGATAGAGAGGGGGGAGAGAGGGGCCCGAGACAGAGTACTGAGAGAGTGGGGGGGGAGAGAGGGCCCGAGACAGAGTTCTGAGAGAGTGGAGGGGGGGAGTGAGAGGGTGGAGACAGAGTACTGAGAGAGTCGGGGGGGGGGAGAGAGGGGGGAGACAGAGTACTGAGAGAGTGGGGGGGGCAGAGAGAGGGGAGACAGAGTACTGAGAGAGTGGGGGGGGAGAGAGAGGGGGGAAACAGAGTACTGAGAGAGTGGGGGGGGGAGAGAGGGGTGACAGAGTACTGAGAGAGTGGGGGGCGGAACAGAGTACTGAGAGAGTGAGGAGGGGGGAGAGGGGGGAGACAGAGTACTGAGAGAGTGGAGGGGGTAGAGAGTGGGGAGACAGAGTACTGAGAGAGTCCGGGGATAGAGAGGGGGGAGACAGAGTACTGAGAGAGTCCGGGGATAGAGAGGGGGGAGACAGAGTACTGAGAGAGCGGTGAGAGAGAGTACTGAGAGAGGGGGGAGAGAGGGGGGAGTGAGAGTACTGAGAGAGTGGGGGGGGGCAGTGAGAGGGTGTAGACAGAGTACTGAGAGAGTGGGGGGTGCAGAGAGAGGGGAGACAGTGTACTGAGAGAGTGGGGGGGAGAGAGAGGGGTGACAGAGTACTGAGAGAGTCGGGGGGGAGAGGGGGGAGACAGAGTACTGAGAGAGTGGGGGGGAGAGAGGGGGAGACAGAGTACTGAGAGAGTGGGGGGGGAGAGAGGGGGGAGACAGAGTACTGAGAGAGTGGGGGGGAGAGAGGGGGGAGACAGAGTACTGAGAGAGGGGGGAGAGAGGGGGAGACAGAGTACTGAGAGAGTGGGGGGGGAGAGAGGGGGGAGACAGAGTACTGAGAGAGTGGGGGGGGGAGAGGGGGCAGACAGAGTACTGAGAGAGTGGGGGGGGAGAGAGGGGGGAGACAGAGTACTGAGAGAGTGGGGGGGAGAGAGGGGGGAGACAGAGTACTGAGAGAGGGGGGAGAGAGGGGGAGACAGAGTACTGAGAGAGTGGGGGGGGAGAGAGGGGGGAGACAGAGTACTGAGAGAGTGGGGGGGGGCGGAGAGAGGGGGGAGAGAGAGTACTGAGAGAGGGGGGAGAGAGCGGGGAGAGAGAGTACTGAGAGAGGGGGGGGAGAGAGGGGGGAGACAGAGTACTGAGAGAGTGGGGGGGGGAGAGAGTGGTGAGACAGAGTACTGAGAGAGTGGGGGGGGTAGAGAGTGGGGAGAGACGGGCCCGAGACAGAGTACTGAGAGAGTGGGGGGGGAGAGAGTGGGGAGACAGAGTACTGAGACAGTGGGGGGGGGAGAGAGGGGGGAGACAGAGTACTGAGAGAGTCCTGGGATAGAGAGCGGGGAGACAGAGTACTGAGATAGTCCGGGGATAGAGAGCGGGGAGACAGAGTACTGAGAGAGCGGGGAGAGAGGGGGGAGACAAAGTACTGAGAGAGTCCGGGGATAGAGAGGGGGGAGTGAGCGGCCCGAGACAGAGTACTGAGAGAGTGGGGGGGGGAGAGAGGGGCCCGAGACAGACTTCTGAGAGAGTGGGGGGGGGAGAGAGGGGGGGACAGAGTACTGAGAGAGTGGGGGGGGGAGAGAGGGTGGAGACAGAGTACTGAGAGAGTGGGGGGGGGGAGAGAGTGGGGAGACAGAGTACCGAGAGAGTGGGGAGGGGAAGAGAGGGGGGAGACAGAGTACTGAGAGAGTGGGGGGGGGAGAGAGTGGGGAGACAGAGTACTGAGAGAGTCCGGGGATAGAGAGGGGGGAGACAGAGTTTTGAGAGAGTCCGGGGATAGAGAGGGGGGAGACAGAGTACTGAGAGAGCGGGGAGAGAGGGGGGAGAGAGAGTACTGAGAGAGGGGGGAGAGAGGGGGGAGTGAGAGTACTGAGAGAGTGGGGGGGAGAGAGGGGGGAGAGAGAGTACTGAGAGAGTGGAGGGGGAGAGAGGGGGGAGACAGAGTACTGAGAGAGTCCGGGGATAGAGAGGAGAGAAAGAGGGGCCCGAGACAGAGCACTGAGAGAGTGGAGGGGGAGCAAGTGGGGAGACAGAGTACTGAGAGAGTCCGGGCATAGAGATGGGGGAGAGAGGGGCCCGAGACAGAGTACTGAGAGAGTGGGGGGGGAGAGAGGGCCCGAGACAGAGTTCTGAGAGAGTGGAGGGGGGGAGAGAGGAGGGAGAAAGAGTACTGAGAGAGGGGGGATAGAGGGGGGAGTGAGAGTACTGAGAGAGTGGGGGGGAGAGAGGGGGGAGAGAGAGTACTGAGAGAGTGGAGGGGGAGAGAGGTGGGAGACAGAGTACTGAGAGAGTCCGGGGATAGAGAGGGGGGAGAGAGGGGCCCGAGACAGAGTACTGAGAGAGTGGGGGGGGAGAGAGGGCCCGAGACAGAGTTCTGAGAGAGTGGAGGGGGGGAGTGAGAGGGTGGAGACAGAGTACTGAGAGAGTGGGAGGGGGAGAGAGGGGTGACAGAGTACTGAGAGAGTGGGGGGCGGAACAGAGTACTGAGAGAGTGGGGAGGGGGGAGAGGGGGGAGACAGAGTACTGAGAGAGTGGAGGGGGGCAGAGAGAGGGGAGACAGAGTACTGAGTGAGTGGGGGGGGGCAGAGAGAGGGGAGACAGAGTACTGAGAGAGTGGGGGGGGAGAGAGAGGGGGGAAACAGAGTACTGAGAGAGTGGGAGGGGGAGAGAGGGGTGACAGAGTACTGAGAGAGTGGGGGGCGGAACAGAGTACTGAGAGAGTGGGGAGGGGGGAGAGGGGGGAGACAGAGTACTGAGAGAGTGGAGGGGGTAGAGAGTGGGGAGACAGAGTACTGAGAGAGTCCGGGGATAGAGAGGGTGAGACAGAGTACTGAGAGAGTCCGGGGATAGAGAGGGGGGAGACAGAGTACTGAGAGAGCGGTGAGAGAGAGTACTGAGAGAGGGGGGAGAGAGGGGGGAGTGAGAGTATTGAGAGAGTGGGGGGGGGCAGTGAGAGGGTGTAGACAGAGTACTGAGAGAGTGGGGGGTGCAGAGAGAGGGGAGACAGTGTACTGAGAGAGTGGGGGGGGAGAGAGAGGGGTGACAGAGTACTGAGAGAGTCGGGGGGGGAGAGGGGGGAGACAGAGTACTGAGAGAGTCCGGGGATAGAGAGGGGGGAGACAGAGTACTGAGAGAGCGGGGAGAGAGGGGGGAGAGAGAGTACTGAGAGAGGGGGGAGAGAGGGGGGAGTGAGAGTACTGAGAGAGTGGGGGGGAGAGAGGGGGGAGAGAGAGTACTGAGAGAGTGGAGGGGGAGAGAGGGGGGAGACAGAGTACTGAGAGAGTCCGGGGATAGAGAGGGGAGAAAGAGGGGCCCGAGACAGAGTACTGAGAGAGTGGGGGGGGAGCGAGTGGGGAGACAGAGTACTGAGAGAGTCCGGGGATAGAGATGGGGGAGAGAGGGGCCCGAGACAGAGTACTGAGAGAGTCGGGGGGGGGGGCAGAGAGGAGGGAGAAAGAGTACTGAGAGAGGGGGAATAGAGGGGGGAGTGAGAGTACTGAGAGAGTGGGGGGGAGAGAGGGGGGAGAGAGAGTACTGAGAGAGTGGAGGGGGAGAGAGGTGGGAGACAGAGTACTGAGAGAGTCCGGGGATAGAGAGGGGGGAGAGAGGGGCCCGAGACAGAGTACTGAGAGAGTGGGGGGGGAGAGAGGGCCCGAGACAGAGTTCTGAGAGAGTGGAGGGGGGGAGTGAGAGGGTGGAGACAGAGTACTGAGAGAGTCGGGGGGGGGGGGAGAGAGGGGGGAGACAGAGTACTGAGAGAGTGGGGGGGGGCAGAGAGAGGGGAGACAGAGTACTGAGAGAGTGGGGGGGGAGAGAGAGGGGGGAACAGAGTACTGAGAGAGTGGCGGGAGGGGAGAGGGGGGAGACAGAGTACTGAGAGAGTCCGGGGATAGAGAGGGGGGAGAGAGGGGCCCGAGACAGAGTACTGAGAGAGTGGGGGGGGGGGGGGAGAGAGGGGAGACAGTGTACTGAGAGAGCGGGGAGAGAGAGTACTGAGAGAGGGGGGAGAGAGGGGGGAGTGAGAGTACTGAGAGAGTGGGGGGGGGGCAGTGAGAGGGTGTAGACAGAGTACTGAGAGAGTGGGGGGGGCAGAGAGAGGGGAGACAGTGTACTGAGAGAGTGGGGGGGGAGAGAGAGGGGGGAGACAGAGTACTGAGAGAGTGGGGGGGGAGAGAGAGGGGGGAGACAGAGTACTGAGAGAGTGGGGGGCGGAGAGAGGGTGGAGACAGAGTACTGAGAGAGTCGAGGGGGGAGAGAGGGGGGAGACAGAGTACTGAGAGAGTCGAGGGGGGAGAGAGGGGGGAGACAGAGTACTGAGAGAGTGGGGCGGGGGAGAGAGTGGGGAGACAGAGTACTGAGAGAGTGGGGGGGAGAGAGGGGGGTGACAGAGTACTGAGAGAGTCGGGGGGGGAGAGGGGGGAGACAGAGTACTGAGAGAGTGGGGGGGGAGAGAGGGGACGGAGACAGAGTACTGAGAGAGTGGGGGGGGAGAGAGGGGGGAGACAGAGTACTGAGAGAGTCGAGGGGGAGAGAGAGGGGAGACAGAGTACTGAGAGAGTGGGGGGGGAGAGAGGGGGGAGACAGAGTACTGAGAGAGGGTGGAGAGAGGGGGGAGACAGAGAACTGAGAGAGTGGGGCGGGGGAGAGAGTGGGGAGACAGAGTACTGAGTGAGTGGGGGGGGAGAGAGGGGGGAGACAGAGTACTGAGAAAGTGGGTGGGGAGAGAGGGGGAAGACAGAGTACTGAGAGAGTCGGGGGGGGAGAGAGAGGGGAGACAGAGTACTGAGAGAGTGGGGGGGGGAGTGAGAGGGTGGAGACAGAGTACTGAGAGAGTGGGGGGGGGGAGAGAGGGGGGGAGACAGAGTACTAAGAGAGTCGGGGGGGAGAAAGGGGGGAGACAGAGTACTGAGAGAGGGGGGAGAGAGGGGGGAAAGACAGAGTACTGAGAGAGGGGGTAGAGAGTGGGGAGAGAGTGGGGGGGGAGAGAGAGGGTGGAGACAGAGTACTGAGAGAGTCGGGAGGGGTAGAGAGGGGGGAGACAGAGTACTGAGAGAGGGGGGAGAGAGGGGGGAAAGACAGAGTACTGAGAGAGGGGGTAGAGAGTGGGGAGAGAGGGGGAGAGGGGGGAGAGAGAGTGGGGAGAGAGGGGGAGAGGTGGGGGAGAGAGAGGGAAGAGGGGGGGAGAAAGAGGGGCCCGAGACAGCAGGACAGAGAGAGGGGGGGAGAGGGGGGAGAGGGAGGAGACAGCAGGAGTGAAAGAGGGGGAATGGGGGGGGAGGGGGGTGACAGCAGGACTGAGAGGGGGGGAGCAGGGGGGAGAGACGGGGGAGACAGCAGGAATGAGAACGGGGGAGATTGGGTGAGAGGGAGAGAGAGAGAGAGGGGAGCAGGGGGAGAGAGGTGGGCGACAGCAGGACTGAGGGAGTCCAGGGATAGAGAGTGGGGAGAGAGGGTCCCAAGACAGAGTACTGAGAGAGTGGGGGGGGAGAGAGGGCCCGAGACAGAGTACTGAGAGAGTGGGGGGGAGAGAGGTGGGAGACAGAGTACTGAGAGAGTGGGGGGGGGAGAGAGGGGGGAGACAGAGTACTGAGAGAGTGGGGGGTGGGGAGAGAGGGGGGAGACAGAGTACTGAGAGAGTGGGGGGGGGGGAGAGAGAGGGTGGAGACAGAGTACTGAGAGAGTGGGGGGGGGAGAGAGGGTGGAGACAGAGTACTGAGAGAGTGGGGGGGCGGGGAGAGAGTACTGAGAGAGGGGGGAGAGAGCGGGGAGAGAGAGTACTGAGAGAGGAGGGAGAGAGGGGGGAGACAGAGCACTGAGAGAGTGGGGGGGTGGGAGAGAGAGTGGAGACAGAATACTGAGAGAGTGGGGGGGGAGAGAGAGGGGAGACAGAGTACTGAGAGAGTGGTGGGGGGGGAGAGAAGGTGGAGACAGAGTACTGAGAGAGTGGTGGGGGGGGAGAGAAGGTGGAGACAGAGTACTGAGAGAGTGGGCGGGGGAGAGAGAGGGTGGAGACAGAGTACTAAGAGAGTGGTGGGGGGGGAGAGAAGGTGGAGACAGAGTACTGAGAGAGTGGGCGGGGGAGAGAGAGGGTGTAGACAGAGTACTGAGAGAGTGGTGGGGGGGGAGAGAAGGTGGAGACAGAGTACTGAGAGAGTCGGTTGGGGGGAGAATGGGGGGAGACAGAGTACTGAGAGAGGGGGGAGAGAGGAGGGAAAGACAGAGTACTGAGAGAGGGGGTAGAGAGTGTGGAGAGAGGGGGAGAGGGGGGAGAGAGAGGGGGGAGAGAGGGGGAGAGGTGGGGGTGAGAGAGGGAAGAGGGGGGGAGAAAGAGGGGCCCGAGACAGCAGGGCTGAGAGAGGGGGGGAGAGGGGGGAGAGGGAGGAGACAGCAGGAGTGAAAGAGGGGGAAGAGGGGGGGAGGGGGGGAGACAGCAGGACTGAGAGCGGGGGAGATTGGGTGAGAGGGAGAGAGAGAGAGAGGGGAGCAGGGGGAGAGAGGTGGGCGACAGCAGGACTGAGAGAGTCCGGGGATAGAGAGGGGGGAGAGAGGGGCCCGAGACAGAGTACTGAGAGAGTGGGGGGGGAGAGAGGGCCCGAGACAGAGTACTGAGAGAGTGGGGGGGGGGGGGTAGAGAGGGTGGAGAGAGAGTACTGAGAGAGTGGGGGGGAGAGAGAGGGGGGAGACAGAGTACTGAGAGAGTGGGGGGGGAGAGAGGGCCCGAGACAGAGTACTGAGAGAGTGGGGGGCAGGGAGAGAGAGGGTGGAGACAGAGTACTGAGAGAGTGGGGGGGAGAGAGAGGGGGGAGACAGAGTACTGAGAGAGTGGGGGGCAGGGAGAGAGAGGGTGGAGACAGAGTACTGAGAGAGTGGGGGGGAGAGAGAGGGGGGAGACAGAGTACTGAGAGAGTGGGGGGGTGAGAGAGGGGGGAGACAGAGTACTGAGAGAGTGGGGGGGGGAGAGAGAGGGTGGAGACAGAGTACTGAGAGAGTGGGGGGCGGGGAGAGAGTACTGAGAGAGGGGGGAGAGAGCGGGGAGAGAGAGTACTGAGAGAGGGGGGAGAGAGGGGGGAGACAGAGCACTGAGAGAGTGGGGGGGGGAGAGAGAGGGTGGAGACAGAGTACTGAGAGAGTGGGGGGTGGGGAGAGAGGGGGGGAGACAGAGTACTGAGAGAGTGGAGGGGGGAGAGAGAGGGGAGACAGAGTACTGAGAGAGTGGGGGGGGGAGAGGGGGGAGACAGTGTACTGAGAGAGTGGAGGGGGGAGAGAGAGGGGAGACAGAGTACTGAGAGAGTGGGGGGGGGGGGGAGAGAGAGGGTGGAGACAGAGTACTGAGAGAGTGGGGGGGGAGAGGGGGGAGACAGAGTACTGAGAGAGTGGAGGGTGGAGAGAGAGGGGAGACAGAGTACTGAGAGAGTGGGGGGGGGAGAGGGGGGAGACAGAGTACTGAGAGAGTGGAGGGGGGAGAGAGGGGGGAGACAGAGTACTGAGAGAGTGGGGGGGGGGAGAGAGAGTACTGAGAGAGTGGGGGGGGGAGAGAGAGAGGGTGGAGACAGAGTACTGAGAGAGTGGGGGGGAGAGGGGGGAGACAGAGTACTGAGAGAGTGGGGGGGGGGAGAGAGAGGGTGGAGACAGAGTACTGAGAGAGTGGGGGGGGAGGGGGGAGACAGAGTACTGAGAGAGTGGGGGGGGAGAGAGGGGACGGAGACAGAGTACTGAGAGAGTGGGGGGGGGAGAGAGGGGGGAGACAGAGTACTGAGAGAGTCGAGGGGGGAGAGAGAGGGGAGACAGAGTACTGAGAGAGTGGGGGGGGAGAGAGGGGGGAGACAGAGTACTGAGAGAGGGGGGAGAGAGGGGGGAGACAGAGTACTGAGAGAGTGGGGCGGGGGAGAGAGTGGGGAGACAGAGTACTGAGAGAGTGGGGGGGGAGAGAGGGGGGAGACAGAGTACTGAGAAAGTGGGGGGGGAGAGAGGGGGGAGACAGAGTACTGAGAGAGTCGGGGGGGGAGAGAGGGCCCGAGACAGAGTACTGAGAGAGTGGGGGGGGGAGTGAGAGGGTGGAGACAGAGTACTGAGAGAGTGGGGGGGGGGGGGAGAGAGGGGGGGAGACAGAGTACTAAGAGAGTCGGGGGGGAGAAAGGGGGGAGACAGAGTACTGAGAGAGGGGGGAGAGAGGGGGGAAAGGCAGAGTACTGAGAGAGGGGGTAGAGAGTGGGGAGAGAGTGGGGGGGGGGAGAGAGAGGGTGGAGACAGAGTACTGAGAGAGTCGGGGGGGGGAGAGAGGGGGGAGACAGAGTACTGAGAGAGGGGGGAGAGAGGGTCCCAAGACAGAGTACTGAGAGAGTGGGGGGGAAGAGAGGGCCCAAGACAGAGTACTGAGAGAGTGGGGGGCGGGGAGAGAGAGGGCCCGAGACAGAGTACTGAGAGAGTGGGGGGCGGGGAGAGAGAGGGTGGAGACAGAGTACTGAGAGAGTGGGGGGAGGGGAGAGGGGGGAGACAGAGTACTGAGAGAGTGGGGGGGGAGAGAGGGGGGTGACAGAGTACTGAGAGAGTCGGGGGGGAGAGGGGGGAGACAGAGTACTGAGAGAGTGGGGGGGGAGAGAGGGGACGGAGACAGAGTACTGAGAGAGTGGGGGGGGAGAGAGGGGGGAGACAGAGTACTGAGAGAGTCGAGGGGGGAGAGAGAGGGGAGACAGAGTACTGAGAGAGTGGGGGGGGAGAGAGGGGGGAGACAGAGTACTGAGAGAGGGGGGAGAGAGGGGGGAGACAGAGAACTGAGAGAGTGGGGCGGGGGAGAGAGTGGGGAGACAGAGTACTGAGAGAGTGGGGGGGGGAGAGAGGGGGGAGACAGAGTACTGAGAAAGTGGGGGGGGAGAGAGGGGGGAGACAGAGTACTGAGAGAGTCGGGGGGGGAGAGAGAGGGGAGACAGAGTACTGAGAGAGTGGGGGGGGAGTGAGAGGGTGGAGACAGAGTACTGAGAGAGTGGGGGGGGGGGAGAGAGGGGGGGAGACAGAGTACTAAGAGAGTCGGGGGGGGGAGAGAGGGGGGAGACAGAGTACTGAGAGAGGGGGGAGAGAGGGGGGAAAGACAGAGTACTGAGAGAGGGGGTAGAGAGTGGGGAGAGAGGGGGAGAGGGGGGAGAGAGAGTGGGGAGAGAGGGGGAGAGGTGGGGGAGAGAGAGGGAAGAGGGGGGGAGAAAGAGGGGCCCGAGACAGCAGGACAGAGAGAGGGGGGGAGAGGGGGGAGAGGGAGGAGACAGCAGGAGTGAAAGAGGGGGAATGGGGGGGGAGGGGGGTGACAGCAGGACTGAGAGGGGGGGAGCAGGGGGGAGAGACGGGGGAGACAGCAGGAATGAGAACGGGGGAGATTGGGTGAGAGGGAGAGAGAGAGAGAGGGGAGCAGGGGGAGAGAGGTGGGCGACAGCAGGACTGAGGGAGTCCAGGGATAGAGAGTGGGGAGAGAGGGTCCCAAGACAGAGTACTGAGAGAGTGGGGGGGGAGAGAGGGCCCGAGACAGAGTACTGAGAGAGTGGGGGGGAGAGAGGGGGGAGACAGAGTACTGAGAGAGTGGGGGGGGGAGAGAGGGGGGAGACAGAGTACTGAGAGAGTGGGGGGTGGGGAGAGAGGGGGGAGACAGAGTACTGAGAGAGTGGGGGGGGGGAGAGAGAGGGTGGAGACAGAGTACTGAGAGAGTGGGGGGGAGAGAGAGAGGGTGGAGACAGAGTACTGAGAGAGTGGGGGGGCGGGGAGAGAGTACTGAGAGAGGGGGGAGAGAGCGGGGAGAGAGAGTACTGAGAGAGGAGGGAGAGAGGGGGGAGACAGAGCACTGAGAGAGTGGGGGGGTGGGAGAGAGAGTGGAGACAGAATACTGAGAGAGTGGGGGGGGAGAGAGAGGGGAGACAGAGTACTGAGAGAGTGGGGGGGGAGTGAGAGGGTGGAGACAGAGTACTGAGAGAGTGGGGGGGGGGGGAGAGAGGGGGGGAGACAGAGTACTAAGAGAGTCGGGGGGGGGAGAGAGGGGGGAGACAGAGTACTGAGAGAGGGGGGAGAGAGGGGGGAAAGACAGAGTACTGAGAGAGGGGGTAGAGAGTGGGGAGAGAGGGGGAGAGGGGGGAGAGAGAGTGGGGAGAGAGGGGGAGAGGTGGGGGAGAGAGAGGGAAGAGGGGGGGAGAAAGAGGGGCCCGAGACAGCAGGACAGAGAGAGGGGGGGAGAGGGGGGAGAGGGAGGAGACAGCAGGAGTGAAAGAGGGGGAATGGGGGGGGAGGGGGGTGACAGCAGGACTGAGAGGGGGGGAGCAGGGGGGAGAGACGGGGGAGACAGCAGGAATGAGAACGGGGGAGATTGGGTGAGAGGGAGAGAGAGAGAGAGGGGAGCAGGGGGAGAGAGGTGGGCGACAGCAGGACTGAGGGAGTCCAGGGATAGAGAGTGGGGAGAGAGGGTCCCAAGACAGAGTACTGAGAGAGTGGGGGGGGAGAGAGGGCCCGAGACAGAGTACTGAGAGAGTGGGGGGGAGAGAGGGGGGAGACAGAGTACTGAGAGAGTGGGGGGGGGAGAGAGGGGGGAGACAGAGTACTGAGAGAGTGGGGGGTGGGGAGAGAGGGGGGAGACAGAGTACTGAGAGAGTGGGGGGGGGGAGAGAGAGGGTGGAGACAGAGTACTGAGAGAGTGGGGGGGAGAGAGAGAGGGTGGAGACAGAGTACTGAGAGAGTGGGGGGGCGGGGAGAGAGTACTGAGAGAGGGGGGAGAGAGCGGGGAGAGAGAGTACTGAGAGAGGAGGGAGAGAGGGGGGAGACAGAGCACTGAGAGAGTGGGGGGGTGGGAGAGAGAGTGGAGACAGAATACTGAGAGAGTGGGGGGGGAGAGAGAGGGGGGAGACAGAGTACTGAGAGAGTGGTGGGGGGGGGAGAGAAGGTGGAGACAGAGTACTGAGAGAGTCGGTTGGGGGGAGAATGGGGGGAGACAGAGTACTGAGAGAGGGGGGAGAGAGGGGGGAAAGACAGAGTACTGAGAGAGGGGGTAGAGAGTGTGGAGAGAGGGGGAGAGGGGGGAGAGAGAGGGGGGAGAGAGGGGGAGAGGTGGGGGTGAGAGAGGGAAGAGGGGGGGAGAAAGAGGGGCCCGAGACAGCAGGGCTGAGAGAGGGGGGGAGAGGGGGGAGAGGGAGGAGACAGCAGGAGTGAAAGAGGGGGAAGAGGGGGGGAGGGGGGGAGAAAGCAGGACTGAGAGAGGGGGGAGCAGGGGGGAGAGACGGGGGAGACAGCAGGACTGAGAGCGGGGGAGATTGGGTGAGAGGGAGAGAGAGAGAAAGGGGAGCAGGGGGAGAGAGGTGGGCGACAGCAGGACTGAGAGAGTCCGGGGATAGAGAGGGGGGAGAGAGGGGCCCGAGACAGAGTACTGAGAGAGTGGGGGGAGAGAGAGGGCCCGAGACAGAGTACTGAGAGAGTGGGGGGCGGGGAGAGAGAGGGTGGAGACAGAGTACTGAGAGAGTGGGGGGGAGAGAGAGGGGGGAGACAGAGTACTGAGAGAGTGGGGGGGGAGAGAGGGCCCGAGACAGAGTACTGAGAGAGTGGGGGGCAGGGAGAGAGAGGGTGGAGACAGAGTACTGAGAAAGTGGGGGGGAGAGAGAGGGGGGAGACAGAGTACTGAGAGAGTGGGGGGCAGGGAGAGAGAGGGTGGAGACAGAGTACTGAGAGAGTGTGGGGGAGAGAGAGGGGGGAGACAGAGTACTGAGAGAGTGGGGGGGTGAGAGAGGGGGGAGACAGAGTACTGAGAGAGTGGGGGGGGGAGAGAGAGGGTGGAGACAGAGTACTGAGAGAGTGGGGGGCGAGGAGAGAGTACTGAGAGAGGGGGGAGAGAGCGGGGAGAGAGAGTACTGAGAGAGGGGGGAGAGAGGGGGGAGACAGAGCACTGAGAGAGTGGGGGGGGGAGAGAGAGGGTGGAGACAGAGTACTGAGAGAGTGGGGGGTGGGGAGAGAGGGGGGGAGACAGAGTACTGAGAGAGTGGAGGGGGGAGAGAGAGGGGAGACAGAGTACTGAGAGAGTGGGGGGGGGGAGAGGGGGGAGACAGTGTACTGAGAGAGTGGAGGGGGGAGAGAGAGGGGAGACAGAGTACTGAGAGAGTGGGGGGGGGGGGAGAGAGAGGGTGGAGACAGAGTACTGAGAGAGTGGGGGGGGAGAGGGGGGAGACAGAGTACTGAGAGAGTGGAGGGTGGAGAGAGAGGGGAGACAGAGTACTGAGAGAGTGGGGGGGGGAGAGGGGGGAGACAGAGTACTGAGAGAGTGGAGGGGGGAGAGAGGGGGGAGACAGAGTACTGAGAGAGTGGGGGGGGGGAGAGAGAGTACTGAGAGAGTGGGGGGGGGAGAGAGAGAGGGTGGAGACAGAGTACTGAGAGAGTGGGGGGGAGAGGGGGAGACAGAGTACTGAGAGAGTGGGGGGGGGGGAGAGAGAGGGTGGAGACAGAGTACTGAGAGAGTGGGGGGGAGAGGGGGGAGACAGAGTACTGAGAGAGTGGGGGGGGAGAGAGTGGACGGAGACAGAGTACTGAGAGAGTGGGGGGGTGAGAGAGGGGGGAGACAGAGTACTGAGAGAGTCGAGGGGGGAGAGAGAGGGGAGACAGAGTACTGAGAGAGTGGGGGGGGAGAGAGGGGGGAGACAGAGTACTGAGAGAGGGGGGAGAGAGGGGGGAGACAGAGTACTGAGAGAGTGGGGCGGGGGAGAGAGGGGGGAGACAGAGTACTGAGAGAGTCGAGGGGGGAGAGAGAGGGGAGACAGAGTACTGAGAGAGTGGGGGGGGAGAGAGGGGGGAGACAGAGTACTGAGAGAGGGGGGAGAGAGGGGGGAGACAGAGTACTGAGAGAGTGGGGGGGGAGAGAGGGGGGAGACAGAGTACTGAGAAAGTGGGGGGGGAGAGAGGGGGGAGACAGAGTACTGAGAGAGTCGGGGGGGGAGAGAGGGCCCGAGACAGAGTACTGAGAGAGTGGGGGGGGGAGTGAGAGGGTGGAGACAGAGTACTGAGAGAGTGGGGGGGGGGGGAGAGAGGGGGGGAGACAGAGTACTAAGAGAGTCGGGGGGGAGAAAGGGGGGAGACAGAGTACTGAGAGAGGGGGGAGAGAGGGGGGAAAGACAGAGTACTGAGAGAGGGGGTAGAGAGTGGGGAGAGAGTGGGGGGGGGAGAGAGAGGGTGGAGACAGAGTACTGAGAGAGGGGGGAGAGAGGGGGGAAAGACAGAGTACTGAGAGAGGGGGTAGAGAGTGGGGAGAGAGGGGGAGAGGGGGGAGAGAGAGGGGGGAGAGAGGGGGAGAGGTGGGGGAGAGAGAGGGAAGAGGGGGGGAGAAAGAGGGGCCCGAGACAGCAGGACAGAGAGAGGGGGGGAGAGGGGGGAGAGGGAGGAGACAGCAGGAGTGAAAGAGGGGGAATGGGGGGGGAGGGGGGTGACAGCAGGACTGAGAGGGGGGCAGCAGGGGGGAGAGACGGGGGAGACAGCAGGAATGAGAACGGGGGAGATTGGGTGAGAGGGAGAGAGAGAGAGAGGGGAGCAGGGGGAGAGAGGTGGGCGACAGCAGGACTGAGGGAGTCCAGGGATAGAGAGTGGGGAGAGAGGGTCCCAAGACAGAGTACTGAGAGAGTGGGGGGGGAGAGAGGGCCCGAGACAGAGTACTGAGAGAGTGGGGGGCGGGGAGAGAGAGGGTGGATACAGAGTACTGAGAGAGTGGGGGGAGGGGAGAGAGGGGGGAGACAGAGTACTGAGAGAGTGGGGGGGTTAGAGAGTGGGGAGACAGAGAACTGAGAGATTCTATGGATAGAGAGGGGGGAGAGAGGGGCCCGAGACAGAGTACTGAGAGAGTGGGGAGAGAGAGTACTGAGAGAGGGGGGAGAGAGGGGGGAGTGAGAGTACTGAGAGAGTGGGTGGGGGCAGTGAGAGGGTGTAGACAGAGTACTGAGAGAGTGGGGGGGTCAGAGAGAGGGGAGACAGTGTACTGAGAGAGTGGGGGGGGAGAGAGAGGGGGGAGACAGAGTACTGAGAGAGTGGGGGGGGAGAGAGAGGGGGGAGACAGACTACTGAGAGAGTGGGGGGGGGAGAGAGGGGGGAGACAGAGTACTGAGAGCGTCGAGGGGGGAGAGAGGGGGGAGACAGAGTACTGAGAGAGTCGAGGGGGGAGAGAGGGGGGAGACAGAGTACTGAGAGAGTGGGGCGGGGGAGAGAGTGGGGAGACAGAGTACTGAGAGAGTGGGGGGGGGAGAGAGGGGGGTGACAGAGTACTGAGAGAGTCGGGGGGGGAGAGGGGGGAGACAGAGTACTGAGAGAGTGGGGGGGTAGAGAGGGGACGGAGACAGAGTACTGAGAGAGTGGGGGGGGAGAGAGGGGGGAGACAGAGTACTGAGAGAGTCGAGGGGGGAGAGAGAGGGGAGACAGAGTACAGAGAGAGTGGGGGGGGAGAGAGGGGGGAGACAGAGTACTGAGAGAGGGGGGAGAGAGGGGGGAGACAGAGTACTGAGAGAGTGGGGCGGGGGAGAGAGTGGGGAGACAGAGTACTGAGAGAGTGGGGGGGGGAGAGAGGGGGGAGACAGAGTACTGAGAAAGTGGGGGGGGGAGAGAGGGGGGAGACAGAGTACTGAGAGAGTCGGGGGGGGAGAGAGAGGGGAGACAGAGTACTGAGAGAGTGGGGGGGGGAGTGAGAGGGTGGAGACAGAGTACTGAGAGAGTGGGGGGGGGAGAGAGGGGGGGAGACAGAGTACTGAGAGAGTGGGGGGGGGGGAGAGAGGGGAGACAGAGTACTAAGAGAGTCGGGGGGGAGAAAGGGGGGAGACAGAGTACTGAGAGAGGGGGGAGAGAGGGGGGAAAGACAGACTACTGAGAGAGGGGGTAGAGAGTGGGGAGAGAGTGGGGGGGGGAGAGAGAGGGTGGAGACAGAGTGCTGAGAGAGTCGGGGGGGGGAGAGAGGGGGGAGACAGAGTACTGAGAGAGGGGGGAGAGAGAGGGTGGAGACAGAGTACTGAGAGAGTGGGGGGGAGAGAGAGGGAGGAGACAGAGTACTGAGAGAGTGGGGGGCAGGGAGAGAGAGGGTGGAGACAGAGTACTGAGAGAGTGGGGGGGAGAGAGAGGGTGGAGACAGAGTACTGAGAGAGTGGGGGGTGGGGAGAGAGGGGGGAGACAGAGTACTGAGAGAGTGGGGGGGTGGGAGAGAGAGGGGAGACAGAGTACTGAGAGAGTGGGGGGGGGAGAGAGAGGGTGGAGACAGAGTACTGAGAGAGTGGGGGGGGGAGAGAGAGGGTGGAGACAGAGTACTGAGAGAGTGGGGGGCGGGGAGAGAGTACTGAGAGAGGGGGGAGAGAGCGGGGAGAGAGAGTACTGAGAGAGGGGGGAGAGAGGGGGGAGACAGAGCACTGAGAGAGTGGGGGGGGGAGAGAGAGGGTGGAGACAGAGTACTGAGAGAGTGGGGGGTGGGGAGAGAGGGGGGGAGACAGAGTACTGAGAGAGTGGGGGGGTGGGAGAGAGAGGGGAGACAGAGTACTGAGAGAGTGGAGGGGGGAGAGAGAGGGGAGACAGAGTACTAAGAGAGTGGGGGGGGGGAGAGGGGGGAGACAGTGTACTGAGAGAGTGGAGGGGGGAGAGAGAGGGGAGACAGAGTACTGAGAGAGTGGGGGGGGGAGAGAGAGGGTGGAGACAGAGTACTGAGAGAGTGGGGGGGGAGAGGGGGGAGACAGAGTACTGAGAGAGTGGAGGGGGGAGAGAGAGGGGAGACAGAGTACTGAGAGAGTGGGGGGGGGAGAGGGGGGAGACAGAGTACTGAGAGAGTGGAGGGGGGAGAGAGGGGGGAGACAGAGTACTGAGAGAGTGGGGGGGGAGAGAGTGGGGAGACAGAGTACTGAGAGAGTCGGGGGGGGAGAGAGGGTGGAGACAGAGTACTGAGAGAGTGGGGGGGAGAGGGGGGAGACAGAGTACTGAGAGAGTGGGGGGGGAGAGAGGGGACGGAGACAGAGTACTGAGAGAGTGGGGGGGGAGAGAGGGGGGAGACAGAGTACTGAGAGAGTCGAGGGGGGAG